>NW_027506333.1:0-80056 GCF_021521415.1 Bidens hawaiensis | reverse complement strand
AGGGTTTTGAATGCTTTTTTAAATTCCAATAGCTGTAAGGTGAGGAGTTGTTTGTGTGTCTTGGTTAATTGCATACTAGGATAGATAGTGACAATATTCTTGCTTATTGTGTTGATCCATGTTCATGATGTCATGTTAGCTTATCAAGTTATCTAGAGTTTAGTGTTTCGTAAGATTGCTTGCTTTAGATACTATTAATTAACCCTAATTGATGACTTTGCGGAAATCAATTCAACTGATTGCTTTATAATCTAATAATTGTTCTTTGGGATTTCATTTGATTCAGTCAAAGGTCCTTAGGGTTTGTTAGATGAACACGTTTAGGAATCAGTTTCCATAATCATGTTATTTGTCCATTGCTTGATGATTGTTGATGCATGGGATTCTTACCTAGGTAGATTCATTCTCTGATTGGTTTCGATCTTGTGTTTAGTTGCTTGTTTCTCGTTAACTTGTATATTTACTTTCTTAGTTTAATCTTAGTTTAATATTAGTTTAAAAATCCCCCTTAAAACATTAATAATAAATAGTCGTGTTGTAAGTCGAGTCTAATTAGTTAATTAACGTAATTTATTGAGTCTTGTGGGTTCGATATTCCAGACTTACTTAGCTTAGTACAATTGACCGGTTCACTTGCCGGTGTTTTGTTTAGTCGAGTCTTAGGTCTTGTTTTTATTACTTGTTTAATTTATTTAATATTTATTGACTGTTTTTAGCACATCACAATCCGTGAAAATATTTTGGATTTTAACGAGGCAGTACATTTTTCTTATTTTACAAAAATTGGCTGAAAAATTTCGCGCTTTTTTTCGCCCCGAACTAGTTTTCTTGCGAAAAACCGAACCCGAACTAATTTTGGACTCGAGATCTCACCTTTGCACACAAAAGGAGGCAAATAGTGGCCAAAGGAGGGGCCATGGTGCCCCCCCCCCCCCTTAATATGACGGCTAAAAAAACATAAGGCACATTTATATATTAATTTTTCAAGGCTTATCAAACAAGCCAAACTTGATATTTTTAAAACTCTCCAGCTTATCCAGAGAAAGAAAACCCTAACCAACTCAAAAACATAAGGTAACCTCTTAATTTTGTTGAATTTAATTCATGTTTTATACAAGTTTAACACATATAATTAGTCTTTGATTAGTATTAAGCATGTTTAACCATCCAAAAACCATAAAAATCAACTAAAATCATGTTTTGATGCTAAACATGTTTACAAACCAGAACTATATAGATATTTGACCAAAAACACGGATTAGAACATGAATATGACGTTTTTACGGTTTGAAAGTTCGGTTTGAAACCCAAACTGAAACCCTAATTAACAAGGCTGGACTATGGATGATTAATGCTTAGTTTTGTGTGATATGATATTTAGATACACTGACTTTGTGATCAAGACCCGGATTATCGTTAAAACCATCGAAAAGCAACAAGGTAATTACCGTATTACTCGTTTAGGGGTTGTTTGTGCTTCGATTGTGACGTGCTTGTTGTTAGATTGTGAAACTATTCAGGGACATTAGGGATCATGTAAATGAGTCCCTGTTCAAATTTGGTAATTTTTTGATAAACGGTGAATATTTGGCGAATTTATTACCGTTTATTGGCTTTTATTTGGGAAAACTAGTTAAACTTCATTAAAAATTATAAAATTTGGTTTGGAAATCAGAAATGGTATGGTAAGATCACTGGAAACATTTTGGTCAAAGAACTAGAATCTGGAAATTTTACAAGAATTGTTTTATGGTATTGTGACTACTTATAAAATTTATCGGATTTTTCGGGAATCATTTGGTATAAACAGGGTATTTGTCGGTTAACTATAGCATATAAAATGAAATTTTATAAATAAATAGTTGACTATAAAATTTTTGAAAATATTTTTATTAAATTCCACAGATTTTAATTTATTTTTATTAAAATTATCATAATTTATATATAATTCCATAAATAGTTATGATTATTTAAAAATTTAAATTATATATTTTTTAACAAAACCGGCAGTTTTGTGTTTAACGAACTGACTGGTATGTCAAAAAGTCAAAAGTGGTCAAATATCATAGTTTTGGATGAATTTGATAAAACAAACTTTTTATGAGATTTCTGGACAATTCGGGTGGATTGTACGCGTTTTGTATAATCAAACCCGTATGAAAACGGAAACGGACCCTACAATCAATCCAGATACCGAAACTTCAATATTCTTTCATCAATCAAGTATGTTTACTTAAGTTTGTGTAAACGATCAACTTGGCTAGACACGGAAAATGGTGAAACTGAGCCAAATCTGGTTTTGAACATTTCATAACGTAACAATCTATGACTATGGTCATATTCTGGGCCTAACAGCTATACCCAGACCAACTATACAACCTGATTTAGTTCATACACTGTACTAGTGTCAACCATACTATACCGATTATAGGATATAGTCGAGACATTATACATTCTACTCATGTAACCGATCAAGACTACTATAAGGTGAGTTTCACGACCCCACTTTCTAAACTGTTTTATGAACTTTTGTTGTGGAAAGCATGTTTACATATACTTATATACTTGAAAACGTGTGATGATGTGAATTATATAAGTACTAACACTTGAAAGTCCCCACAAACACAAGTGATTAACTTCGTGCCGGTGACGTGTGGATAGTACTATCGGTTTGACAAACCCAACTGACAGGGCTGGAGGGGTATGCCGGAACATGTTAACCCAGTTGCACATTGTCATTTAAACTTATTACATTCCGCTATGTGGTGTTAGACATAGTACATACTTGGGGCAAAGTGGCTGTTAAATGCAAACGGGAGTGCATGGGCAAGGGTGGCCATGTGTTTTAGCTCGTTTCGGTTTCACTTGTGGCTTAGCATAAAACATCATACACATACATATATACATACATACTGTGAACTTTACAAACTCTACTACTGTGAACAAGTGGTATCAGAGCTTTCGGTGCTCTATTACGCTTGATTTGACTGTTATTTGATATTAATTGATTGAAAATTGATTACGTTTTTGTTCGGTTTGATTTTGAATCAAATTGAGGTTGAAATGGATTTATTATGGATTGTTTGGACTAGATTTGTGTTTGTTGAGGTATTGGTGAGTTGTGATTGACTGGAATTGGATTTTGGATTGTGTTTGGATTGAATTTGTTTGGATCTGAAGTTAACCGAGAACAGGGGATAGTTTGTGGTTAATTTGGATATGGATTAAGGTGAATCGTGTTACGGGATTGATACGATTAGGTTCCTGATCGATTTACGAGTAATTTAGTAGGTTGAATGAGTGATTTGGTTGAAATTTGAGTTAATATTACTAATCTCGTTTCTGGGTTTGTGTTCTTCAAATTCCAGAAATCTGGAAATCTTCGTTTGAAGATTTGAAGAGTTGAAGATTCAAGTCTGATTCCTTAATTTCAGCTTGAGTCGTTAACTCATTTGACTCGATTCGTTACTATATTTAACTAATTCGTTATGTGTTTTAGTTGATTCGTTAACCAATTCGTTATACTTTCTGATTCGTGTCAACTGATTAGTGTGACACGTGTCTTACCTCGAAAATTGTGTTATAACAACTTTTGCCACGAGGCATTTGTTGTCAGAGGTTTGTTACAAACCGTTGTAACAACCTGATTCGTTATAAGTTGATTCGCTATCAACTGTAGCTGATTCGTCATCTGAATCGTTAAGCCTTCACTTAGTGATTCGTTCATCTAATCCGTTAGTTACTCATCTGATTCATTAACCATCCGATTAGTTAACCTTTTGATTCGTTGACCATCTGATTCGTTACAACTGTTTACAGTTCGTTAATTACTTTTCCATTTTAATCCTCAAAGTTTGAAACTTGTCAAAAATGGCTGGTATGTATGCATTAGCTTCTCAAAACATGTTGATGCAACAAATGTTACAACTGGATACTGAGATCGGTTCACATTCAAAAAGTCCACGTTTGATGAAATTTAACGATTTTGATAAATGGGAACTCCGTTTCCGTGCTCATCTAGGGTCAGTTCACCCTGATTGTTCGTATTGTTTGGATGAGGTTTACACCGTTCCAATGATTGGGGATGAGACTATTGGTTTTACACCTAAATCTATCTCACAATACTCAGTTGAAGAGAAGAAAGCTTTGGAAATTGAAACTAAGGCTTATTCTACTCTCACTATGGCTTTACCTGAAAACATCTTTCACCAAGCAGGGAATATAAAGATTTGTGCCTCTCTATTTCAACATATTCGAATGAGAAGTATGGGAAACACCGCTGAAAGCAAAAAGGTTATGCTCAAGTTTCAATTCAGAAACTTTAACTCGCTTAAGGGTGAGACTGTTGAAGAGATGACAACAAGGTTTAATCATTTGATAGCTGAGATGGATAAGATGAGATTGGAAACTTCAGAGATTGATAAAATTGATACTATTAAAAGGGAACTACCGAGTTCCTACTCTACTTTCTTGATGGTTTTGAAAGAGAATAATTATTTCGACAATGAAGATTTGACGGCATCATAATTTATGCAAAAGATCGAAGCACGAGAATACGATCTTAAATGTCAAAAGTCTTCAAAAGATAGTCAAGATCCTGCATTTTATGGTGGAAGTATGCCATTAAGTTCAACCATTTCTCCTATCACTGCATTTCTTACACAAAATGCAAGTGAGAATGCAACAACCATGTATAGTGATCCACGAGCCTGTTTCTACACAGCTGGGAATGCTGGATTATCTGGTGCTTCTGGTTCATCTGTAAGATCTGGATCTTCATCACCCACAAATCAATTCTCATCTCAAACAAATGTAAACATGATGGAGGCCGAACAAAACTTTGCGTTTTTGTCTGCCTTCATGACTTCATATGAGAATTTGGTTAGTAGTAAGATTGCAACGAGTGATCTGACGGATGAAGATTATGATCAGATTGATCCTGATGATTTAGAACTGATGGACTTGAAGTGGAAAATGGCGATGATAGTGAGGAAAGTTAAAAGGTATATGCAGCGAACGGGCAAAGATCTTCCATCTTTGAACAAGAAATTGGGGTTTGATAAATTAAAGGTCAAATGCTATAATTGTCAAGAGTTTGGTCACTTTGCCAAACAATGTTATAAGCTTAAGAAGGAATATACCGGTCCCAGAAAGCAAGATTAAAACTCATCGGGAAAGAGTGGTAATGATGCAGGAAAGTCTTCTAGAGGTAAATCATCATCTTCTAGATCTCAAGCAATGTTATCCAACGTAGATGGAGATGACTGGTCACAAAGGCTGCTATGTGGTAACAATCAAGCAAATTTAGCAATGTTTGGATTTCCTGATTACTTTCAAGATGCAAGTGGAAGTGAACTATCTTCTGATGCTGATACCGAATCTGAATCTTATGATTCAAGTGAAAAGCTTCCAACTACTTTTGCTTGTATGGCAAAGATCAGTGATTCAATCACATCTGCTTGCATGGCTAAGCAAAATGAGGTTAGTACTTCTACTTACAAATTATCATGTGTTGATTGTGAGACCAATAAGTCTAAGATAGATGCCTTGAAACTTCAAAACGATAATCTGCTAAAAGAAATTATTTCGTTAAAAGATACTTATAGGCAATCCTTGACTTCTCAAATGAATTCAAGAGAGAAAATTGAGGCTTTAACTATAAGTAATCATGATCTTAAGGCTGAGTTATCGGTGAAAATGACCATCAATGATCAAAAATTTCAAGAAATCTTGAAACATAGATCAAAGATAATCGAGCTTGAAAATGTCGTTCTTGATTTACAGAACAAATTGGGAAAATTCAGAAATTCCTCTTTTTTGCTAAACGAAATAATCGAAATACCTGGTAAACAAAAATATTCAAAGAAAGGAATAGGTTTTGTTGAAATTCCACCACCTTTTGATGATGATTACAAACCAAATCCTTTTGCTAGAAAAGAAGAGGATGTGATTGTTAAAGAATCTGTGATTCCTGCAAATGTAAAACCAGTTAAACCTGAAACTTTTAAAGCCCAATCTTCATTTCAGAAACCTCATGTTCAAAGAAACAAAGTCTTTGTTGAAAATGTTGACAACGTTATCATTGAGGATGTGTATGAACCTGAAATCTTACACAAGAACAAGAACATTCCAAGTTCTAATCACATACTTTGTGAACCTCATGAATTTGAGGAGGCTGTGTACGGTTCGCACACAACCAAGGTGAAACAAGATGCTCATGTTAATGTCAAACCAGTAAGGGCCAAGAAACCAGAAAAAATTACTGATGAGGATTTGTTGTGTTTTATAAATCCAACTGTTTCCAAGCCATCTACTGGTAGAGTGTTTAAATTAAAGGGGATAGACATGATGTTCGCTGAAAAATATATTCCAATAAGTATCATTAAACCAGAACTTATTGAGAGTGTATTTCAAAATGAAACTTCCAAGATTCAAGATCTTGAACGTCGTTATGCTCAAGCGAAAACATCAGCTTCATCTGATCCATTGACAAAAGCAAAACAAGTTTTAAAACAGGCTCAGAAAGCTCAATTTGTAAAATCAACTGGAACAGATACTTTGAAAAGTTTTTCAAATTTTTCTAACTTAGATTTTTATTTGAAAAAGAAATCTGAGTTATCTGATGATTTTGCTAAGAGCATGACCAAAAATGTGAGTCATCATCAATCTTCTGTGTCATATGTTCCGACGAATTTTCAACATAATCATGTTGACATGCGAAGCTGTTTTCTTTGTGGTCAACAAGGTCATGTAGTAAAAATTGTGGCCAGAAGAGCTATCAGAATCTTCATCCTTTTATAAAGGACCATTCTAAACCGGTTCCTTTGATAAAGGAGATTCTGAAATGACCTGTGTCGCATGTTGATGATACTTATATTATGTTCTCAAACGTGAATCCTTGAAAAGTTGTTCATGTGAATGAGACTCATGGTTCTGTTAAACCAAAGTTTATTCCAACTAAACCATTATGCAAAAATGTAAATTCAGATGTAGTTCAAGCTGCGTATCTAAGACGAAAGTCCAAGAAACCTGTAACTTATTCTCAAGTTGCTGAACAACAGTTGATTCAACTAAGTTTAACTTTTCTCAAGAAAACCAAAAGGTGCGCAAGACTGAGGCCTGGGCTGCCTTTTTGAACTAATCATTTTCGTTTGTGTGTAGGGTACATCCAAGACGATTTCTGGTGAAAACTGGATCATGGATAGTGGATGTTTTCGTCATATTACTGAAAATCTCAACCTCTTAACAAATGTAAGAAATATTCAAGGGGGTTATGTGGCGTTTGCTGGGAATTCTGGGGGTATGATTACACAAGAAGGTGATGTTTCAAATGAACATATTACTTTTGAGAAGGTTAATTATTGTGATAAAGTGGACCATAATTTATTTCGTGTGTCACAAATCTGTGACAAGCAATACACTACAATATTTACAGATAAAGAGTGTCTGATTCTAAAACCGGGGTATGTAATTCCCGACGACAAGGTTGTCATGCGATATTCTCGATCAAATGATATCTATGTCTTAAATATGAGTTCTAAAGTATCAACATCGATCAAAACATGTTTTGTCTCGAAAGCAACCGAGAAAGATTCTATTCTATGGCATCGTAGAATGGGTCATATACATGTTTGTAAGATGAACTATCTCATGGCAAATGACCTAGTTGATGGTGTGTCTTTGAAGAATTTTAAGTTATCCGATCATTGTGTTGCTTGCAAAAAGGGCAAACAAAAGAAAAAGTCACATCCTTCTAAGTTATTAAATTCCATTGATACTCCTCTTGAGCGACTTCATATGGATCTTTTCGGTCCAGTGAATCGTGCGAGTATTTCTGGAGATTGGTATTGCCTGGTAGTTACTGATGATTATTCACGATACTCATGGGTCTTGTTTATTAGTTCGAAAGATCAAACACCGGTTCTCGTTCAAAATTTAATCACTAAGATCGAATCACTATACAAACAAAAAGTGAGGAGAATTCGAAGTGACAGTGGTACTGAATTTAAAAATACTGTATTGGATTCTTTTGTTTGCAAAAGGGAATTCATCAAGAATACAGTGCTCCATATGTACCACAACAAAACGGTGTTGTTGAACGAAATAATAGAATGTTGATTGAAGCTGCTAGAACTATGCTTGCTGATTCAAAGCTTCCTATTCATTTTTGGAATGAGGCAGTGAATACGGCCTGTTATACACTCAATCGAGTTCTAACTGTTAAGAGAGTTAAGAATACCAGTTATGAACTGTTGAATAATCGTAAACCTAATTTAAAGTACTTGGAACCATTTGGGTGTCCTTGTACGATGTTGAAAAAGGACGTGGGAAAGTTTGATGAAAAAGCCATTGAACGGTATTTCTTGGGTTATGCTTCTCCTAAGAAACGTGTATTTAACTTTACGTCTGGTTGTGTTGAAGAATGGTACCATGTGGACTGTCAAAAGTACACTACTCCTTCTCAAGGGAAAGGTCCCGACTGGATGTTTGATTATGATGGTTTATTCAATTCTTTTACACCAACAACTGATCAACCAGATGAAGATTTGGTACGTGCTTATTTTGAAGAACAATTGGTGATTCCAAGATTTGCAAGTTCTAATGATATTGAAGTTCCAATCGAGGCTCCAACAGACGAACCTGATAATGAGTCTCCTATTCTCTATGAAAATGCTTCCACCTCATCTGATGACACTCCAATTGTTGATCAAGTTATCGAATTTGATTGTGATGTCTCATCTCATGACCTAGGTGAACACTACACTAATTTATTTGAAACTGTTGATGTTCCTGAGAATCCCACTCTTAGGATTCATAATTATCACCCGAAAGAAAACATTATTGGAGAACTTGATATGGGAGTTCAAACACGACATCAAATTGCTTCATCAATTAAGAATAAAGTATTGTGTGCTTATGCTGACTTACACTCTTCTGGGATTGCAAATCTTGCTACATTCACTTGCTTTCTATCCCAAGTTGAGCCAACGACTCCTCGTATGGAACTTCAAGATTCCTCTTGCGTAGAAGCTATGCAAGAAGAATTACAGTAATTTGCACATTTGGGTGTTTAGGATCTTACGACAAACCTGCAAGAGTCAAGAAGGCAATTCCGACTAAGTGGGTATATAACTGTGTAAGGCCCCGTTACCGGTAGCCCTACTTTCGTGTTGGATTTACTCATAAATGCAGTTCTAAATATCAGAGTTAATTAAAACATTCGCGGAACATTAAAAACATTCAAACCATTACATTCCATAACCATAATTCTTGTCTTATCGAGCATTCATAGTCATTTAAAAACAAAACATAGTCTTTTAAAATAAAACATCATAGCAAAATCTTCAGATGCCAGCTTCGTCCAACTCTGTCATGTGTCCTCCTCAAGCTACCTGCCTCATTCTACTCACCTGCGTGCATACTAAAAGTCAGCTACGCTGAGTGAGTTCTAGTTAATCACATAATCATACAATACCTTCTTACATTTCATACTTAACCTCTTAACTTTCTTTCATACACACATAAGTGCATATACTTTCATTCTTACCTTCATACTTTCTTTACATACATAATCATACGTTTTAAAGAGCCTTTCGCCCTATAACCTCACAGATATTATAAGGGTATGGTCCCTAACATCACAGATATTATAAGGGTCTGGTCCCTAACATCACAGATATTATTAGGGTCTGGTCCCTAACATCACATATATTATTAGGGTCTGGTCCCTAACATCACAGATATTATTAGGGTCTGGTCCCTCTTCGTTACCATACAACCATGCCTTTCCTTCGTTTGTTAACTTTATCGCATTCATACATATAAGCAAATACATTACACTTACCTTATACGTAACACTACAACCTGACAGTACGTGCAATATCCGAAGATCGTTCACGTACTAACAAGCAATCATTCATACATTTCACATCATTCATATAAGGCATACACTTATCACTTAGGATAAGTGTATTAACAAACATATTGAGTATGCACACAGCCCCGAAAACATAACACAGAAGTGGGGCTAGAAACTCACCTGAATCCTGTTACGCTCTCCGTTAATCGTTATTTCCTTCTTGAGCTGTGCACGGCTAACTGTATAGTATTTACATGTATCAATTAACTACTACTACTCATGTTCTATTTCTATCTTTATATAACCCACAACGAACGGGGGTCCGGGGGCAGCGCCCCTGGCAGCGGGGTCTAGGGGCGGGAGCCCCTAGCAGGGGGGTCCAAGGGGCAGAGCCCCTGGCTTTTAATTTATTTTCCATTAGGTTTTTAATTTATTTTCTAAGCGAACTTAACTTTAGGCGAAGTTAACTTGGCGAAGTTAAACCTTAAGCGAACTTAGCTTTGGGCGAAGTTATATAGCAGCGTACTTATATAACCAGCGAACTTATGTATCCAGCGAAGTTAACTAGGAAGCGAACATATAGGGCGAACTTAGCTGATGGCGAACTTTAAGCCACGCGAAGTTAGGCTTGGCGAACTTGGCATTAGGCGAAGTTAACCTTGACAGCGAACTTGGCCTTAGGCGAAGTTATCCAGCTGCGGCCTACTGTTCGTTCCTAAACCCCAAAATCATCACCGTTTCATCACGAAAGCATTGAATGCGAGTTTAACCAAACCCGTAAACATTCTTATGTTCATTTTCGGATAAAACTTAACACGTAACAGCATAAAGCATGAATCTTTAAGACTTAAACGTTTACTACTTGATCTAGGGTTCATTTTACACGAGCCGCACATGTTTGTAGGTCTAACGAGTTCGTTTTAGCATCAAGTTCGCAACTTTACGTTTCATTTGTATCCGATCTATACCCGTTCTAAGTTTCAAGGTTAAACGTTACTAAAAACGTAAACTTTAAAGTAAAACGGCTTACCTTTCGGTCTTGGTTAGCTTGCTTATGGACTCTAGATCTTAGTGTATGACTCGTATAGCAAAGATCTACCACAAACGGATGTTCACTCGATCTCGTTTTCCCTCTTCCCTCTCGGCCGTAAGGTTTATGGTGGTGTAGGGTGTGTGTGTGTTTTGAGTGTGTAGAGAATAAGATGGAAATGAATGAGGGTTTAGGGTTTTAGGTTGGTTTAGGGGATATTTATATCCCTTAAAACCCATGGACCTAAGGCCCATTCCCATTTAACCCACCTTAATTAATCTAAGTCCATCATCCGTTCTTTACTCGATATTACTTAATTAATAACGCGAAATCGCTAAACGTAACTTTCTTTATTTATCATTATAATATTCAGGATGTTACAAACTGTAAGAAAGACGATCGTGAGAAACAAGGCACGTTTAGTGGTGCAAGGTTTTCATCAGCGAGAGGGTATTGATTACACTGAAGTATATGCTCCAGTTGCAAGATTAGAGTCGATTCGAATCTTTCAGGCGTATGTTGCTTATAAGAATATAAAAGTCCATCAAATGGATGTCAAGAGTGTTTTTCTCAATGGTGAACTTCATGAGGAAGTGTTTGTTTGATAGCCTCCAGGTTCTGAAGATCCTGATTATCCTGACCGTGTTTACCGTTTAAACAAGGCATTATATGGTCTACATCAAGCCCCGAGAGCTTGGTATGGCACGCTCGCCGACCATCTGACGAATAATGGTTTCAAACGAGGAACTGTTGACTGCACTTTGTTCTATAAAAATATTGGTGATGATCTTCTTCTCGTCCAGATTTATGTAGATGACATAATCTTTGGGTCAACAAACGACACGTTGTGTAAGGAGTTCGAGAAATCAATGCAAACCAAGTTCGATATGAGTTCGATGGGAGAAATGAATTTCTTTTTAGGGTTGCAGGTTCATCAGTCTGCCAAAGGAATCTTCATTCACCATACAAAATATGTGAACAACGTCTTGAGCCAATTCAAGATTACTGCCGGAAAAACCCCTTCTACTCCTCTCCCCATGGGTCACAATTTATCACCAGATGAATTGGAGGATACTGTTGATCCTACCCTCTATCGAGCTATGATTGGTTCTTTAATGTATCTAACTGCTTCTCGACCCGACATAATGTTTGCTGTTTGTTTATGTGCTAGGTACCAAGCTAGTCCCCGAGTGACTCACCTGGCAGCGGTCAAGCGTATTCCTCAATATCTGAGGGACAATCCTGACACCGGGTTATGGTACCCCAAAGACGATACTTTTGATCTTACCGCTTATTCCGACTCAGACTATGGAGGATGCAAGATTAATTTCAAGTCTACCACAGCGGGATGTCAATTCTTAGGAAGCCGGCTTGTTTCCTGGCAGTGTAAGAAGCAGACAATGGTCTCCACTTCAACCGCCGAATCTTAGTATGTTGCAGCCTTGAGTTGCTGTTCCTAGGTTTTGTGGATACAACATATTCGCGACTACGGTTTGAAGTTTCTTACTACTCCCATCTTAATTGATAATTCTGCTGCTATTAGCATCACCAAAAATCCCGTACAACATTCTAAAACGAAACATATCGAAATTCGATATCATTTCATACGGGATTGTTTTGAAAAAAAATTAATCGACCTTGAATAAGTACATACTGATTTTCAGAAAGCTGACTTATTTACGAAAGCATTTGATAAAACACGTTTTCAATTTTTTCTTGGTTTAAATGGCTTAAAGACCCTTGCTGAGATCCTAAAATTAGGATAACTATCTTTATTTTTATTTTGTTTTTATTTTAAATTTTATTTTGGTTTTGGCGAAAATACAAAAAGAATGTGTTTTTCGTTTGTATAGATAAAATCCAAAAACATTAAAAAAAATTAAAAAAACTTCAAAATTTGTTTTCATGTCTATTAAATTTTCAAAATTTGAAAAATACAAAAACGTCTTAAAAATTTGAAAAATCAAAAAGATTGTGAATTTCTCGTTTGTAAAGAAAAATCCGAAAAGACAAAAAGCTTGTGTTTTTTGGTATGTAAAGAAAAAACCCAAAAAGATTTTTGCTTACGTTCGCTGAAAATTATGTCATCTACTTCTATTTGAAGGACATATACGTGTATATGTTTGGTCCTGATAATTTCTTGTAAATATTCAGGATAACCATTTACCTGACAATGGAAAGTATTTGGGGTGTTCGTTAAGCTTTCTACTTTATTTTCTCGCTGAAAATTATGTTAGTTATTTAAGTTTATGAAGCATGCTTGCATGTTTTGGTCCAGTTATCTACTTGTAGATGGACAGGATAGCCATTAATATATAAACTTAAAGTAACTGGGGCGATTAAATTTTATTTTTTGTTTATGCTCCTCAAAATTTTGAGTTTTTGAAGCAAAAAGAGAAAATAATAGTACATTGATTATTTGACCCCAAATCTAGAAAGAGAGAAGCTTAAAAGACTGAGTGCTTAATCATTGGTGCATTGATAGGTCTTAAACAAGTTGTTAGAGTAAAGTAAGTGATATAAACATAAAAAAAAACCAAATTGAAAGAGGTGTTAGTCTCTAGCAATAATCTCGGTGAGGATGGCAGAAATATAATAACCAGTCATACTCAAGCCTTATAGTTGTTGATCATCCAAAAATATAATAAAGCAAATAACAAGCGTTAGGATTCTGGACACTGTGAGTCTTTATGCGGCTTAATCATCTGGGTATTCATAAACATGAATATTTCATTCGCTTTTAGAGCAAACCCAAAGTTATTAAACTTGATCACTGCTGTACTTCGTACAATCCAAATTACTGACTTGATCAAAATCCGATGTTTGTCATACAATTGTTCCTCCCTTGCATGCGTCTCAATACCAATAAGAAACGGACCCCAGGGGATACAATGTATGTAAGCCGACAGATAGACTCGTGCATACTCACTCACAGTAAAGGAAACTTAATGCATTACTCAAAAGTTGTAAAATTCTCAAAAATTTTGATCAACACTATAATGGTTTAAGTCAAGTTGGGGTGATTTGGCAAAAATCAAATTAAGCTTGAACCGAGATTAGGGGCTGATGATTTCTGATATTCTGTGCGTAAATTGAACCATTAATCATATCACAAAAATGCTTGAAGGCTTGTTATAAGATTTAAGTGGACAACAATATCAATGACCGATTTAACGCCAGCCATAATATCGCTGAAATATAAAATTGTGATGGAAGGGCATTTTGGTCAATATGATTCTCTGCTCAAACTCAACAAAAATATAAAAATATGTACTATTTTTGAAAATCATAGAAAACACAAAAGGATTTTCTATTTCTTGTTTCGGATATTTTTCATGTAAATACATTCTTTAAATATTACAAAATACCAAAAATACTTTTTCATTTTCGTTTTACATATTATTAAATTTTATTTAAGTTATGTTTCAAAAACATGAAACGTTTTAAGTTATTTGATGATCGAGATACGGGATCTCGATAATTCATTAAATTAAGTGTATACTTATTTAAATCTTTAATTATTTAATTATTTATTTTAATTTATTTAATTCTTTATTTATTTAATTCATTAATTTAATTATAATTCGTTAAGTAATGGCTAACGAATTAGGCCATTTTAACGAACTACTTTCTATTTCGTTACTCTAATTCGCTTCCGCACTCTGTAACGAATGGCTTCAATTCGTTAAGCATAATCTAATGAATTAGACACGAATTGTATCTGATTCGTCATGACATGAGTTAACGAATCAATTGATTCGTTAATTCAAATTTCAAACGAATCAGCTGATTCGTTACCTTGGGAATCGTGCAATGTCAGTGTATATAGAACGGCGTGCATACGAACCGTCCTATACTATTCACTCTTCTTCCTTACACATAAAGTTACTCTGTCAAATTTTTCCAAATTTTTCGATCTTCGAATTTCAGAATTTTGAGTATACCATTGTGTTTATAAGGTAGAGATGATCACATCTTTGTGATTTTCGTCAAAAATGGCAAAGATTTGCTATGTTAATTATGAGAATTTGATATCGGGGTTTTAAGGTTTATAAAACCTTCATTATCTAATTAAATACCCTGTTATAGTAGTGTATTTTGATATCATTGCAATCGGAATGGATTTCCGAGACCCTTGGTGATCTTTAATCATAGTTTGATTGATTGATTGTCGGGTTAGTGATTGATTGTTGTTTTCGGGTTTTTACGCTGTGTTCAAATCCTTAAATAACTTAACTTATCTCTTGGTTTGGGACTTCAAATCGACCCCATTTGAGTCGTATTGTGTTTCCGAGATCTTTATGATTGTTGATTCGGTTATCCAACGATAATTATGGAGTAATCGATACTGGATTCATCTTGTTGTCTTTCAGTGTTCTTGATTAATTTTTACTTTGACCAGGAGAGTCAAAGATTAAGTCATATTTTGACCATTCGTTAACCTTAACGAATTGGAACTCCTCCGTGTCCAATTTGTTAAGTATTGCACACGAACCAGAATAGTGAATCATTCCCTTAACGAATCAGATGTGTATTCGTCAATTTTTAACAAACTAGGGATTAGTTCATTATTTTTAATAGTTAATTCGCTAGTTCTTCTTCGTTACTGTTTTACTTGATAGCGACTTAGTTGATTCGATAACGAATGAGACTGTGTTTTTAACGAATGACATGTCAAATTTAATTATTTCAATAATGTAAATTAATAAAATATTCCAAGGGTCCAAACGCGTCGATACATCAATTATACACATGGGATAAAAATTTTGATTACATATAGTTAATTGATAGATATATAAGTGCTTAAAGTGTATAAAACTTGTGTGACTTCTAAACTTTCATATTACTGATATTCATCATTATTTATTCAGTATAATGGTTGATCAAATGGATCAAGACACACCTGCTGCTCCACAAGAACAGCAACAACAACAAGAACAAGCTGAAGTACCTCTGCTGCCATATGACAAGAAACACAACATCTGTGCTTATGTTGATCCAAACGTTGCTGACGAAGCTCTTTTTGGGAATATGTTAGCATTCTTACGTCATTTGGTGATACACTATGCTATAACTGCTCGACCCACTGTTTATCTGAGCATTATTAGGAAGTTCTGGAATACAGCTGAGTTCGTTGACGTAGAGAATCACATTCGAGCCACAATCAATCAAACTCCTATCACAGTGGATATTGGAGTGATTAGGCGTGTGCTTCGTTTTGGTGACAATGATGATAATCCATGTGAGTTCGAAAAGGAATTAATCAAGGGTTTGTTTCGGCGTGTATTTTATGGTGGAGACATTAAAGACTCTATGTTTAACAAGAATGGATTGTGCCCACCCTACAAGTATCTCCTACACATATTAATTCATTGTTTGGGTGGTCGTCGAGGTGGATTTGATGAATGTCGAATCATGCTGCAATCGGATTTTGTGGCACTTGTTCTCAACAACCCGTTTAACTTCTCTGAAATGATCTTCTATCATCTAAAGGAACAAGTTCAACAAACGGCCCAAAAGAAGAAGTTCCTCATGTACCCAAGATTTCTATAGTTAATTACTCAAGACTTGATTCCAAACTTGGTTATTGATCGATCATTGGTGGATGATGTTCTACCTTTTGAACACATGAAGGCTGATACTGTGCATAGAATGACGATCTATCGGAAAGAAAACCGAGGAACAAACGCCTGATTGGTCATATTATTAATCCTGATTATGTATGTCCACCCGAGGATCTCTGGATCCATGATGACTCGGATTCCGAGCGTGAGGGAGGAGAAGGTGGGAAAGATGGATGTGATGATGGTGATGATAGTGGATATGGTGGTGATGGTGATGCATCTCTTCGAGAACAACAAGCTGCAGTTGAAGCCGCGTTAGCTGCTACAATTGTAGCTCAACAAAAACGTAAACGAAAGGGTAAAGAGCCGGCATCTGAAAGCTCAGCAAAGAGATGTGTATCAGATGGAGCTGGAGTTTCTTTTGGTGTTCAACCGTCTCGTCCCGCAACTCCTCAACTCCCGGCAGTGCCGCTTACTACTAGCACTTCGACGCTTACTTTGACGACGATGATGGTTCCTCACGACAGGCTTGGTATGATTCCTCAAATGGCTTTAGCAGAAATACCAATGCCTTCTGCTACTCTCTCTATTGTTCCTCCACCTAGTGATGTCTCATTTATGAGAATTACATGGCCTTAGGAACTAATCCAGTCAGTTCATCCATCTCTTTATAATATGCCACCACATCGACAAACAGACATGCTTTTGAACCTCCTTCACTTGTATGAAAATCAAATGTCTGCTGATCGGCTTAATCAAAAACGCCTCTAGGAAAACCAAGGAAATCTGATGAGTTATGTCTCATTTTGTCACAAAGAAACAAAGGACATGCGTTCGATTGTTGAGTCTCAGGGGGTGAAGCTCAAAGAACAAAAGGATCTGATCTTGCAGTTAACTTGCAAAGATGATGCACTTAAGAAACTCAAGAATGATGATGACGATCCTGATGAGTCTGGTGCAGGAGGTGAGCCTAAACAAACGCACGGCTCATCCTCAGGTGCAGGTACTAGTGGTGGTGGTGAGTCGGATAAACAGATTATTGTTTATCAAGATTACACAGATGCTAAACCTATTGAGATGATTGATGCTAATACAGTCATATTTGTGGATGGATCAGGGGTGGTAAGGAGTAAGGTAAACAGGAATGAGATTGAGGTTGGCCAGTTTGTGCAACGGTATCTAACACGAGAGCATATTTCACTACTGCTTGGTTTGAATGATGAACAATTGACCGTGTTAGAGGCAGAACCGGATGTTGAAGTAGAGAATGAGGAAGAGATCTTGAATGATCCGTCTATTCATACTAATACGGATTTTATTTATGAAGATGAAGAGGTCGAGGTTGAAAATGTCACTGCTGAGGAGTATCCTGACTTGTTTCAACACACAAATGTTGATCAAGGTGCTCCAGTATTCAATGAGCAAACGTTTAAAGCCGCTGAGGATGATTTGAAAAAGACTTCTAAGGGTAAGAAGGTGGTTGATACGAGATTCAACTCAACTGAGAACCCAACCGATGCTGATATTGCAAAGTGGTTCAGCTATAAGACGGTGAGTAAAATTATTAAGGCTTATCGATATGTTGACTTATACAGAAGGAAGAAGTCGCTTCTCGAGTCAAAGCAAACCAAGTGACTTCATTCAAGACTGTGTCAAAGGTTCAAGGTGACATCGTTTCTTGGTTATTTGATTCTGATCTTAATGTATGTATCGTGAAATGGGAAAAGGGGATTCAGTACTATGAGAAGATAATGGGCGTTCTTACTTTACCGCATTGGGATGTTCGTACCCTCGCGTGTCGTCCATTTATCAATCGAGGAGGTGACCGGATAGCGGATTGGTTTCATCAACAATTGCTATTCGAGGTCAATTCTGGATTCAAGTTTCTCAAGCCCCAAGTTCCAACCCGAAAACGTATTGATGAGTTTGATCCAAGGAGGGGTTGGAGAAAGTTGGTTCTAAAGGTTAAGCCGCCAAAGACCTTAAAGCAAGTGCCAATAAAAGACTATGAATCAACACATGCACCTGTCTTTCAACCGCTGGTATTACGATTACCGAACCGGCGAGGCCATCATTGTTTTGGGTAAAGGGTTGAAGACTGAGCTGATAAAGATCATTGACCCAATGTGGTTGGTGAATTTAACCGAGACCGATAATGACGTGCTGCACAAGAACAAGATTTTGTTTGAGCGCAATGAAGACTATGATCTGGCTATGCAATTCCAACGCGTTGTGCATGTATGTCATGAGAACGGAATTCATAGCTGCAGAGATTGGCAGTCCAAGCGTTTCAAGTGAAAGTCAAAGACAAAGAGCTCAAGACGAGGGGGTGTCTGTTAGTACACGGTTTTGCGTCTCGAGTCTTTGTATTGATCGGTAATGTATTTGTCGTTTATTTATGTAATAAATTATTAAGATATTAAGTTAGTTCGTTAAGGTATAGTCTAGTTCGCTAAGGATGTTTAGCGAACTAGATCGAAGCTATTAACCTCCTGATTCGTTAATGATGTTTAACGAATCAGGGGGTGATTCGTTGAGTTTATTTCATTTAATGTATGTAACGAAGTGGATTCTAGTTCGTTAGGGAATGTTAACGAACAAGATCCATCTTCTATATATAGTGAAAACTGTTCACTGTTTATTTAAGTTTCGAGTTTACAATTAACGAATTGCTGGCCGATTCTCTCTCGATCTTCACACTAATATTATTAACACACATACATACTTACTACTAATATAGATATACATCATATAACATATGAATCAAACGTAATTATGAATGAGATCCGTATTTAGGTTAACCGGATATCAAATCTGAGATCTGATTGTTGTTCAAAGGATTGACCGGGTTCAAACAAATGCCAACATGGCCCGTGTTCTCATAAGTTTTGTTTTTTCGTCTTGTACTTTCAACATGGGTGTGTTGGTGTCAACATGGGTCATGTTGTGATTTCTGGAATTTGTCTTTTCCTCATATACTTATGACATGGTCATTCCTTGCTTCAACATGGGGTGTGTTGAGACGGTTTTCACAGTTTTTTTCCATTTTGTTCGTATCAGTTAGTTTTATTTTTTAAGGCTATATTTACCTAAAGATAGAAATAATAAACAATAGAGGTTATTTATTCTAATATTATTGTCGATATTACGCTATCTTGGGGATATATTATTACTGAAATAATGTATATACGTCAGTGTTCATCAGATCGGATAACAGATTATTCGGTTTATTCGGTTTGAATTGTTCGGATTTGAAATTTTAAAATCCGATCCAAATTAGGGGTGTTCCTATCCGATCCGAATTGATTTCGGATGGATTCGGATAATCCGAAATAATCCAAATAACTCAAAATACAAAACCAGAAAATTAAAATAAAACCTAAGCAAAAAAAGTCAAAATTTATACAAAAATCTAATTAAATCAATGATCTATAATTATTTTAAAAATTAAATCAGTACAAGAATAAAGCAAAACTTCAAATAATTAAAACTATCCGAATTTTTTGAAATCCCTATCCGAATCCGATTTGAATCTGAATTAGTTAGTTATCCGGATATTGGAATCATCTGATCCTAATAAGAATTCGGATTTGATTATTCAAGTTTCGATGTCAGTTGGGATTTTGGGTTTTTTCTGATTTCAGATATTCTGAACACCCCTAACAGCCAGTGGCGGATCTAGACTTGAAACATAGGGGTAGCGCTAAAAAAATCCATATCTCATACAATGTTAACGAAACAAATATTTTTTTTTCATATTTCATACAATGTTAACGATTTTTTCCCCGTATTTCATATAGTATTAACCATATTTGAACTTGAAGTTGCAATATTTTAATTTGGTGATGAACCAATGCCGTCGTTTTTTTTTTTGAAGTTAAAAAGGTTGCTAATAAAAGGTTATTTACTCATCTTCAAAGTTTCCTAAACAAAATTTGAACCAAAAACCAAATATCAATTCCAATTTACACTTAAAGCAAAAGGCTAAATCACTAATTAATTCCAATTTAAACATAACTCTAAATACCTAATCAATTCCAATTTAAACATAAACCTTAAATCCCAAATTAATTTCAATTTAAACATAACCCTAAATACAATAAATCTTACCGGAAAGAAGGAGAGGCATGAGGTGGAGTGGCCGAGTGAGGTTAGGAGGTGGTTGGTGGCGGCTGGAGGTGGAGGTGGCGGCAGCCGTGGTGAACTGGTGGTGTGTGGTGTGTGGTGAGCAGAGTTAAAAGAGGCAGAGAGTAGTCGGTTGTGTGTTTGTGTTCTTAATGCCCGGTCTTTTTTTATTGTTAACTTAAAATGATTATTTGGGTTATTGGGTTTTCTGGTTGGGCTTTATAATTTAAATGGGCTTTTGTTAGGTTTAAGTATTAAATTGGTTAGGCTTAAAATACAAGGGGTAGAGGTGCACAAAACCGATAATTGGTTAACCGTTAACCGGTTATTTTGAAACCGGTAAATTATTTGGTGCGCAATAACCGGGTAGACCAGTTAATCAGGTCGGGTACTACCTGGTTAGTCACCTGGAAACCCCTAACCGATTAACCGATAACCGGTTAAAAAACCGGTTTTTTAAAAAAAAAATCTGGAAAAATAAGAAAAAATCAGAAAAATCAGAAAAAAAAAACTAAATACTTGTTTTTGATTGATTTTTTCAAATTTTCAACATTTTCATAATCATTTCTTCAAAACAATACATAAATAACTTGAAAAGAAACGTTTAACATCTTCGTGACGTTGAATTCATTCGTTTATTCTCTCTGTTTATTGTTTTATTCTTCTTTTTGGGCTTCAGCTTCATTGTTTAATGATTTTATTCTTCGTTATCATCGTCTACATTAAACGGGACATTAGATGGGTCTTCGCGATCCGGTTCGGGACTACTCGATCACACCGAATCATCATACATTTGTTCTTCGTCGGTTAATGGTTGTGCGACACCCATTGCTACTTCTTCTTCGTGTAGTTTTTCTTCAACATCGAGTTCACCTTCAAGATTTGAATTATGTTGGATACGGTCCGACGCATCCAATTGGTCTTTTAAGCAAATGCACATTTCCAACGGTGTTAGCCTCGTCCTTCGTATCGACAAAATCCTACCACTCAAAGAAAAAGCACTTTCCGAAGCTACCGCAGAAGCTTGGACGGTTAGTAAACCACGTGCCATGGTGGCAAGCACGGGGAATTGGGGTTCCATTTGCTTCCACTAACCCAAAATATCAAAGTTTTCAAAATCATTTCCGTTAACATAAAACGGTTGCACCATACCGGCTTAGCTCGCTATTTGGTGTGCTACCACGAGTTTTTTAATTTTATCGTTTCTTATATCATTAAACAAACTTATGTTTGGGTTACTTGATTGTCGAGCATTCAGTGCCGAACCATATTTAAGAGCATTATATTCAAACATGTTTTCTAAATAAGTATTAAATTTTCTCACTTGTTTTGATGCATGATTCGGGTCATCTAAATGCAAATCCAAAGCCCAAACAATTTTTTCGATTAAAGTTTCAACCGCGGGGGTAACGGTTAAAGTCAGGTTCAACGCGGCAACACAAGTAAAAAATGGGGGAAATTCTTCAAAATATTTTTTCAATTTTGATTTCATTGGTAATATCATATAATCATACATTGGATCGACATATTCAAAATAGTTTATTTTGACACAAACTAACCAAATTTGATAAAGAAACAACGGACTCGTCAGATAATAAACTCCGACAAATAAGTGGTTTCATTTTTAAAAACTTTAAGCAACTCGCTTAACTTTGAAATCGTTTCCCAACCCCTCGACGAAAATGCCCTAACCTTTCGTTTCTTAGCAAGATTGTCATGAAATAATTCCATCATCGGTCTTTGTCTTAACCCGCTATCAAGCATTAACCAAGTTGAATTCCACCTAGTAGGTACGTCGAAATACGCACCTAAAGTGATGGAATCCGTGTCGATACACCATTGCAAATATCTTGTATATCTTTACTTACTATTTCTAAAAATTTCGGTTGACATTACTCTAAAGCACTCGGTTACCTTTTTTATTTGCTTAACTTTTAAACCGTCATGCACAACCATGTTAATGATATGTGCAACACATCGAGTATGAAAAAAAACACCGTCACAAATCGGTTGGTATTTTAGTTTTAGTTTTTGAACTGCTGCGGTACTATTTGACGCGTTATCGAAAGATCTGGAAAGAAACTTGTCTTGTAATTTAAATGTTTGTAAACATTATCTAAAATATAGGGTTGAGTTATAATAAGAAGATTTGTTTTTTGAATGAAGGATATGAAATAATCTTGTTCATTCATTTTAAAATTGAATTGTTAAAATTAGATTAGAGAAAAAATCAAGTATAAAACAAGGGTAAGAGCATAATAGGGAAAACACATTTGTTGACTTTCTCTCTCCACATGGAATGCACATGTCAAATTCTCTCATCATTTTAAAACGTCCATAACTTTTTTATACGGCATTTTAAAAAAAAACAATTTCACCTTAATTACGAGTGTTTTGTTATCTTTTATATGAGTACCATATTGCTATATAAAAATATTAAAAAAAATCGTGGGTTTTTTACACATTGTGTTTTACCAAATTGTGTTATACAATTGTGTTATAATTTTTCCATAGTGTTTTTTGCATTGTGTTATTTAATTGTGTTTTTGTCATTGTGTTTTATTATTATAGTGTTTTTTCCATTGTGTTTTTTTACATTGTGTTTTTTCATAGTGTTTTCCATTGTATTTTATATTCTGGCGAAATTTCCGGCAAGGTGGTGGCGGTGGGTGGCGGTGAGCGGTGGTGGTTGTAGGAGATGAGTGAAAATTTAAGTGGAGTTTTAAGATTAATTAAGTGGGTTTTTGAAATTAAATTAAATGAGTTTTCAATATTAAGCTTATAGACTAAAATACCCCCCTTCTTAGCCTTCTTAAGAAAATCAAACTTCTTATTTGATCTTTTCTCCTAAAATATAAAACAAGTTTTGGGCAGTGTGAGGATAACTAAATAACTCAAAAGCGATCGTACGCTTCATCATTTGCCATGTGTCGGGATTAACCCAATGCGATAACGCAAAGATACGAAAACGGTATACCGTGTGGAGCCGACCAAACGTCGGTAGTTAAGTTAACACCGGATTTTAAGTTTTCGAAACCCAAAACTAATTCTTATTTAGCTTTTTTCCACATTTTTTAACAATCGCGTCTTAAGGTAGTGCGACTTATGTGTGGACAACGAGGTTGGGGCATTTCTTGAATCAACTTTGTCAAGCGCGGGTTTTCAAAGTGATCAAACGATAAGCCCTCTTGAATGACAAATTTTGCCATCCTTTCACGAACGGTGTTGAGGTTAAAAAAACCCAAATGTCGGCTCCATCGATTGAAAGATGCGCTTGTGTGACATTCGTCAATTTTGGGTCTTTTTATATTCGTTTATCATGTAAACCGACCCTTTTTGTAAACCGAAACTTCCGATATAATTAAAATGATGGATTTTATGTTACAATATTGTTTTACACGTGTTAGGTCTCAATAAACATCATTTTCTGTCCTTAAAACGCCTTAAAATCGCTTTAAAACAACTCCGGGGGCCAAAACTGCCATTTTTACAAAGTTGGAAAATCTGCCACCCACACCATAGTGTGGCGCGATGACCATCAGGTGTAGCAGCTCGGTTTTGGTTGTTTTTATGCAAACATGTGACTTAAACCTTTCCTTTTCCATGCAAAACACTTTATAAAGAACTTGTTCAACTTACCCTATATATATATATGACCATTTCCTTCATTTTTCCCCTGCTACAACTCCAAAATCTCTCTCAAATTCAAAGATCTCAAGGTTGTTTTTAGTTGTTGTTGAAGGTTTGACTTCCAAAGTCAAACTGAGTAAAGTCTTTCATTTTAATTAGCTTATAGTCTTATTAATACTTGAATATAGTTATACAACATATATATAATATACACCCCTTGTTACCTTTGGTGGTAACTTCCCCGGTCGCGGTCGGTGGAGTGTCGGGCCTCGTAAGGCAAGGCTTCATGGAGGACTTTCGTAGTCCTTGATATATATATATATATATATATATATATATACTTTAACTTGTTATTACATATTAAACATACTTAACTTCTGCTCATTTTAGTTTATACATCATATTTATGAAGTTCTATGGTTATGGGTTTGATGAGACTAGCCTCGGTTTAACGATAAATAGCTCTAAACCGTAAACCGAAATTGTTACTAGTTTTGTTAGATAATTGTTTAGACATGCTTATTGTTGGATTTAAGTTTCTAAATTCACTTTTATAAGTTCTATGGTCATGGGTTTGTAGAATCTTACCTCGGTCTTAACCCGAAACAAGATCCGAACCGAAAACCGAACTCTCATTTAAAGACTTTATTGTTAACTTTTTTGTTGTAGAACTTAAGTATCTTCATTTATAAATTATTATACAAGTTCTTTGATATTTGGGCATGTGGCAACCATCCATGACCTTATTGTGAGATGGAAACCGAACCAAACCGAACTAAACCGATTTTCACTCGCTTAAGACACACAAGTGTGTTTTTAGCTATCAAGACTTGTATAAATATTTAAAAATACTTTATAAACTGATTTTAATTATTTTCTTAAGTACTTGGAAATGTTGGATCCATCTTGATCTCATAACAAAGTTTGGACCGACAAAACCAAACACTCGCTTAACGGACGTTGTTGGTTCTAAAACCATAGAACTACATACTTGGTTAAGTCTTATTAAGTTTTATTGAGTTATCTCATAACATTCATTATTTTGGAAAGTTGACTTTTGGTTTGACCAATTATCAAGACCCGAACACTCGTTAAAACCCGTTTTAGTATCTATATTATAAAGGGACTTGCATTCTTGCATTTTTACCCACCTTATTACTTAACATAGGTTGAGTAAATATTAAGGCTAGATACTTTAACCCGGTTTCGAGCAAACTTATATTTTTAAAGGACCATTGTTATAATTCCTTAAATATTTACATTTTAAGCCTTAAACTTTAATTCTTTACATTTGTTAACATTTATTTTTTTCTAAAGACTTCCAAGAAAACTTTTCTAATATAAGACTTTTTTTCCTTTAGGCTTCGTTCGTTAAATCCGTCGTTCCGGTTAAACTCCAAATCATCCATCTTTCAAGTTTATTACTTGAACGTGAGTACTTTCATACCCCATTTTCCATCTTTCGTTTTGGGGGTGATATTGAATACTTATTTCAAACTAAATGATTTATACTTGAGTCTTAAACCACAAACTTCATTGTATACTTTACGTAAATAAATGCTCGATTTGGTGTTTTATGCTTACATTACATGCTTATATGCTAATGTGTTTACCGCTTTTGTAGGGTTGATTCATAAATCCTTAAAAATTTGGTATTCTCTTATAGTAAGGTGTCGTTAATATATTCTTATTAACGATTTCATACAAAATCCTAGACTATTTGGTATTCTCTTATAGCAAGGTGTCGCTAATGTATTCTTATTAGCGATTTCATTTTTATCCAAATTATTGCTATTATTTATTGTTTCGTATATGAGTTGTGGAATTTCCTATTATATACATATTGTTCAAAACTATGAAATTTCTCACCAACCTTTGTGTTGATAAACTTTATTTTATGAAATGTTACAGGTTTGACTTTTGGTTGACTCGAGACTTGAATGAAATCGTAATCAAGACCGTTAGGATATTAGCAAAAATGAACAATATATTATTTGCTATGTTTTGTTGTTGGTTATCGTATGAACAATTGTTGTGTGACTCTTATGATTTTGTGAAATTAGTTGTTTAAATATTGTCACTATTAATAGTGTCTTGTGTATTTGGGCAATCCGTTGCACCCTGGCATGTTCCGCCGCCTTTGGTCGGGGTGTGACAGCTTGATCTGTGGTCGGATTGCTTTTCATGACTTGACAATGTTTTTCTAGGTGAAGCCTTAAAGTGGAGTTCGATTCTTGTGCGTAAAATTTTCCACATTTTTTGCACCGAGCCTTGAACGTCCCGTTCGACATTTCGCACTTGTCGAAATTATACCAAAGGGTTTTGTCTCGGTTTGTTGAGACAATTCTCTTGACGGTTAAACCAAGGTGTTCAAGTGTAGCCATATTTTTTGCATTTTGGAAGTGGTTTTTGAGTTCGGTTTGGCGGATTTGGTGGTTTTTTGGCGCTTTTGAGAGCTCGGGAAGTGGTGTAATCAACCCAACACACCCAATACCTATTTATACCAATAAGGAGGTTTAAAATAAGTCCAAACGCTCAAAAAATGGTAAAAACGGCTATTTTTAACTTGTTTGCGTTACTAACCGGTTTTAAAAACCAGTTTATAAAAACCGGTTACTAACCGGGTTCTACGGAGAAAAAGAATAACCGGTTTCTAACTGATGGTTAGAAACGGTTACTAACCGGGTTTCCTTAGACCGGTTATTGGACTGGGTTCTAACCGGTTAGAAACCGGTTACGATGTGCACCTCTAACAAGGGGTAACATTATTTTTTTCCAGGGGTAACAAAACACGTAAACCGACCAATTTGTTTTTTACACCACCAGCGTTGAGGGGTAGCGGCTCCTAAGCTAGGTCCACCCCTGCTAACACATGAGTCAAACAAAAGGTATATTAGTAATGCCAAATCTCATTGCAATCCGAAACTTGTTTCAACCTGAAACCTGTTTTGACCCGGAAAAAAGAAGAAAACCCTTCCATTGGATTAGCCAGCCGTGTCTAGGTTTGTTCAGTCGGGCCGGGTTTCGTCAATATTTAGTAGGAGACTTGAGTCACGGTGTTCCTCCAGACAAGAAAAGAATGAACCAACAGGTGCAGAAGAACACCCTGTACGTCGGTAAGAAACACACCCTTTTCCCTAGTTCTATATTCATATTCATACTCATACCTGTAATTGAATATTTGATTAGGTGGGCTGGCGGAGGAAGTGAACGAAACCATACTCCATTCAGCCTTCATCCCCTTCGGAGACATTAAGGATGTCAAGACACCGTTAGATCAGGCCACACAGAAGCACCGCTCCTTTGGCTTTGTCACGTTTCTTGAGCGAGAAGATGCCGCCGCTGCCATGGATAACATGGACGGTGCTGAGCTCTACGGCCGTGTACTCACCGTCAATTACGCCTTGCCGGAGAAGATTAAGGGCGGTGAACAGGGATGGGCTGCTCAACCTAGTATGTTTATGTTTCACTAAAACCCTACTCTGTTATTCTTTAAGATTAGGGTTTCTGAATTTGTTTGCAAATTGGTTGTTTGGGTTCCCGCGTCTGCTAAGCCGATTGGGCCGGTGTTTCTTCACGGGCAAAACAGGTTTTTAAGCTTGTACATGAGCTGAACTTCTGTGAACGGTTTGAATCGTTTGGCAGGGAGTTTGTTTACTCAATAACGGGCGAACATGAACAGAAAATATTGGGCATTAACATGAACCCATTCACTTATGCATAGTTGATAATAGCGAATAACGAACAATAGCGACAAGCTACCTATACACTACGTAGTGATAGCGATGAAATAGCAGGCACGGTTTTATGTTTAGTGATAGGTATTAGAAACTTTTATTTTTTTAAAAAATTAGCTTTCAGATTCATGAAATTAAGTGTTTATGGTGGAGATTGGTGCTGTTATAAATGCCTAAAAATTCATTTAATTTTATTTATTAAAAAGTACTTTTAAGCTCTTAGGGCCCATTAAAACTTAGCTTAGCTTTAATTACTTTTTAGGCGCAACACATTGTTCACCATGTTAGTTTTAACTGGTTTTTAGCTTAGTTTTGTTCGTTCATCTATGTTCACTTCTGTTATAAACAAACACAGACATATTCATTTTCTTTAAGCATGAACATGAACTTGAAAACCCTGATCGTTTAATTGTTTTGTTCAGTTAAACTTAAATGAACGGACAAGAACATGCTTTGTTCGGTTCATTTACAAGTCTGCGGGTTTTGGTCAAACTGGGTTCAGGTCAAAACAAGCCATTTTAAAAAATATATATAAATATGTTTAATGTCAGGTCAAAACATATCTATTAGTTACTGCCAGTTAAATCATAAATGTGAATCGCATTTAACTGTTCATATTCTTGAACTAACTTCACCTGTGATTCTTGAATTACAGTCTGGGCCGATGCGGACACGTGGTTTGAAAGACAGCAACAAGAAGAAGAAATGCAAAGAATTCAAAAGGAAAACCAGACTGCACTGAAGGTTGCAGAGGAATTGCATAGGAAACAACTTGCAGAAGAACGGGAAGGTGAGAAAGATGACCCCGACACCAAGGATGACCCGATGGCTGTGGCTGAAGCAGAATCATTGAAGCAGAGTAATAGTTAATTGTTATGTTCTATTGTGAATTTTTTATCAAACTTTCTCTAGACTCTTGCTATGTTTTACAAAAGCAAATTGTTATGAGGCTTGTTAGTTTACACAGAACTTGTTTTCTATAAACGTGAGAACCCATTGCTGGGTAAGTAAACTCCTTGGACCTAACAATCCTCTGCTAACTAATGCAATTAGATAAAGCACAATTTGTGATGGGCATATGGGGTTAAGTGCAGAAAGCAGTTGAAGCCAAACACAACTACTTAGATATAAGACCATTCAAAGGTGTATATGTTCAAATATTATGTTTGTTTATAATCAATCATTGCTTGGGTTTGAGTTCAAACTTCCACTTTTTCACTCACTCGTTTTATCAAACAACTGGTACATAACCTGAATAATCACGAACCATGTGGCTAAATTTGGTATCCACATGTGTATCCCATCCAGTTTGCAAATGAACTGGGGAGCAACAAAATTAAGAAAATGGAAATTCTTTCACACAAGTTGATCATTAATTATCCTAACAATGCATGAAATATATTTGTGATTAAGCTTGATTGTTTGTCAAAAGTTCTCAAGTACTAGTGAACAAATGATCTTTGCCTTCGAGTCAATTAAGATTAGAAATCCACCATTTGAGATCAACTTGGAGAAGATATTAGATTTACCTACGCATGTTATTCACTAATTTGTTGTTTTGGATCAACTCTGCCTGCTTGTGTGCCGTCATGAAGGCGAGCAATAAACTAACAGACCACGAAACTTATTCACTAATTTGTTGTTTTGGATCAACTCTGCCCGCTTGTGTGCCATCATGAAGGCGAACCAATAGACTAATAGACCACCGCGTGTGTGCCATCATGAAGGCGAACCAATAGACTAATAGACCACGAAACACACGAACTTCTGAAGGATGCAATGTGGGCCTGTTAAATTTTTTCAGTGCATCGGGAGATTTTGCATCACTGTTGCAATGTGTCTGGCTATATTTCTGAGTAATCCACGTTCTAAAAAGAAACTTGATCCGTTTGGATTGACCAGAAACGAACAACCACAAACATGAATCAGTGAAAGGGGTAGCTTAAGAACTACATGCAATGCATACCGTAGTTTGCCTTTCCTTAAGTTTCATAATTGGTTTAAGTTTTAAATATACTAAAAGATTATATTTATTGTAAATACCCTAGTTGATTTTAACCAGTTCGTTTCACTCCTAAATTATATTTCAAGTTTACCCATTTGACTCGTTAGAGACAAAGGGTAGCCCGAATGTACATGCTTAGAATCGTAAATTCATAATCGACATGGGTAAACTATAACCCAAAATGAACTACACAATCGAATGCAATGGGTCCTTTCACTTCTAATACGTATTTCTTCAATTTTCTTATAAACCAAAAAGATTGCATCAGGTCAACCAAAGCGAATTACAACCGCTTATAACCAAGACCAACTAAGGGCATCAACCCGTCAATTCTACAAAGTTCAGCTTCTAAAAATCCCACAAAAAATATGAAACTCTTAAGACTACATATTAGTGGTAGTCAAGATACAAAGTCACCTGCTCAAGCTTTTCATACGGCAGTTTAAGTCTCCAATCCTTTTGTTTGCGGCTCATTGGTCTTCCTTTAGATGCCGGGTACCGGTTTTCTTTTACATCAGCCAACTTCCATACACAACTTCCAGATTCCATTTCAATAGATTCCAAAAAGAATACTCCTTCCTTTGCAGAGGATTTAGAATCATCATGTTCTATGTACTTTACTCGCATAGCCATGTTTTCAAAACGTTGTAAATCATTTGGTATTCTTAGCAGCCGATCTGCTCCCGGAGACGATACCTTAAAAAAAACATCACACGGTTTTTTCATGTTTCAAGAATTATTTAGTAAGAAAATAATCAGATTTTGGCTTGTCATGTCTAACTAATCTTATAAACATATTGTCTTTGAGTTGGTATGTTTTACACATTTAATTAATAGGCTGACCCATTAACCTGTTTAAAATTGCAATTAAAAATTAAAATATCTTTTATAAGGTCAGCCCGTTTATTTTTTACAACCAGTCAACCCGTTTAACCTCTTTACCCGTCATTCAGCCCGGCACCCGTTAACACATTTATTATTACAATAAAAAATTAAATATATCTCTATAAGGTCAACCAGCCAACCCTTTTGACCCATCTTTTACAGCCAGTCAACCTGTTTATTTTTTACAACCAGTCAACCCGTTTAACCTCATTACCCGTCACTTGTTTGATTAAATATTAAGCCTGGCGCCCGTTAACACATTTATTATTACAATAAAAAATTAAATATATCTCTATAAGGTCAGCCTGACAACCCGTTTGACCCATTTTTACAACCAGTAAGCCGTTTAATATCAGTACGACCCGTTTAATTAAACAGGCCGACCACAAATCCGTTTAAAAATTACAACAAAAATATCTTTTATAAAATCAAACCACCAATTCGTTTGACCCACTTTATAAAAATATCTTTTATAAAATCAACCCATTCAATCTCATAACAACCCGTCAAGTCGTCAACCCGCTTAAGTAAATAGACAGACCGTTATTCTGTTAACCCTTTTAAAATTTAAATCCAATCCGTTTGACCCACTTTTTACAATCAACCCATTCAATCTCATTACAACCCAACAAGTCGTCAACCCACTTAAGTAAACAGGCAGACCCGTTAACCCTTTTAAAATTTCAATCAATATTTTTTATAAGGTCAACCCGCCAACTCGTTTGACCCATTTTTTCAACCGCTCACTCAGTCAGCCCGTTTTTTATAAGGTTAATCATTACAGTCTGTTAACCTGTTTACCCTCTTTACAGCCCATCAACCCGTTTAACCTCTTTACAAGCCATTTAAAACCCATCAACCAACCTGTTTGACTCGTCTAGATAATAAGTTTAAGGGGGCGATTCAAGTTACACGATTTTAAGTATGTCAGGGTAATGACTAATATTTTTAACATGGATAGATATATGGGTTGTATTCAACTCAATCCACCAACCCAACCCGATGACACCCCTAAATTATGGACGTTATATCTCTAAACATTACAAAATAACTTTAAGCGTTACCTCAAGAGCCAAATCATTAGGGATGTCACCAGCATCTCCAGCTTCATCTAGTTTCTTCTTGTATTCATGATTGTAACTTTGAATATCCTCCATGCTCGGGCACCCGTATCTAAAACACAAACATTATATCAACAAAACAACAGCATCTTCATGAAATCATGCCAATAAACAAGATGTCAGGCAAGAATATGATAAACACAAGATCAGATACAAAATCTTACTCGTTACAGAGTCGATCTAGTCTCACGTAAATGTATCCTCGAGGAGACGTTTTAAAAGAAAAGATTTTGATGTCATCACCAAACTGTTGCAACACTTGTTGAGCTATGGAAAGAGCTCTCTCACCCCAAGGGCAATTTTGTAAAACAACACCACCTCCATTTCCACCATCTCCAATCTGTAAATTTTAAAGCAAAATCAGCAAATGATGTATAGTAGGAGTGTGTGTGTGTGTGTGTGGTGCGGTTCAGTGCAGTTTTGGGCTAAAACCGAATTGAAAACCAAACTTGCAGTTTTTGATTTTTCAAAACCGTTCAGTTTCGGTTATTTTGGTTTTTGGCTTTCGGTTTTCCTAATTGGGCCAAAAAAAGTTGACCCAAAATATTGATATTGGGCCTAATATTTTTTTTATAAAAAAGGTTAATGGTTAATTGGATATTGAACATTTGGGCCTAGATCATTAAGAGCTAATAAGTTCTGATTTAATGGTTAAGATTCAGGGTTTTTTTTTGGTTATTGCGGTTCGGTTGGGATTTTTGGTTATTCTGGTCTGGTGCGGTTTCTAATTGGGTTTAGTATAATGGAACAAAATGCAGAGAGAGAGAGAGAGAGAGAGAGAGAGTAAACCTGAGGGTCAGATTCATCATCTTCTTCTTCCCATAAGTCATCGGGTATGGGTTCCACCTCATCATTTGTTTCACCTGCAAGATTGTTTGTTGTTATTAAATGAGCTAAAATCTTGAAAGGGACATTTCGTCGAACAATTGGTGGACATGCAAAACTATTATAAAAAAATTCCAAAAGAAGAAAGATTGATTATTACAGTGAGTGAGTTGTTTAGGGTTTTGGCGGCGGGAGTCTTCAGCTACGGCATTGGTGGTGGTGGCGGTGGAGTAGTGGGCAAAAGAGAAATCGAAAGATGGGGCTGTTTTAAGAGAAGAATTATTATTATTATTATTATTAGGAAATAGAGGGTGTGATTGAAAATGATGAAAGGCGAACAAGGGTGAAGAAGGATGTAAACGACAGGTGAGGTCTCTGTGTCTGTTCTTGAACAAGGGTAGTAAGTTGCGAGCCAATTTAGTTGGGTTCATCATCTCCGATAACAATGAAGAAGACGATCTCCGTCCTGTTTTTGGCTTTGTAGACTCCTTAAGCGGGCCGAACTGAACCGGACGAGACTTTGTTTGTGTTTTTCCGTTAACTTTTTGTCTAACAAACGGATGGTTCACAAAGCACTCTATCAAACGAAAATTCGTGTCCGTGTCCGTTCATTAAGAAATTGAATTTATCCATTTCCGTTAGTATTGTAAGCAAACGCTAACAAATACTAATGAACAAACAAACACTAATTGACAAACGAGCACACAAACACTAACGGACATTAATAGACAAACAAACATAAATCCACGCAAGTTCACCCACAAATTACACCAAATGATATCTGTTGAGCCTCAAATAATTAACTACTGAGGATACGTTATTCTTGATATGGAGGTTGGATCCGTTATCCTTCTGAAGAACTGCGGAGCTGCGGCAGGATGAAGGATCCTCAGCAATTGGTATCATTAACAATTGTTTATCGTGTGTAGGTTGTTAGTCAACAAGTGCAACGGCTCCAAAATCTAGTCTACCACCTATTTCGCTACTAGACTTCTCAAAGCACGTGGTCAAATGGCACGAGGGAAGTGAGTGGAAAGATGGCGGATTAGTAAGAGATATTAGTTAGTTGTTATTTTTGTTAAATACCGAGTAATGATCAAAGTTAGGTCACTTCACAACATACACATTCATTCACTGACGACATACATTCACAAATACTCTGTCAAGAACTCTCTCTAGCAGTATACACACACTTAGTTTTCTTGTAACCTTTGATCATAAACTCCACCATTGTAACCCGATTATTATATTAATAAAGTGGTGATAGACAATTGTCATCACCCGGGTTTTTTTTCCTTTGATCTAATCAAGATCAAGGGGTTTTTCCTCGCAACAAATCACGTTGTTCATCTCTATTTCATTTATACAATCGTTGTTAATACCATAGCACTATACCTCACAATTACAGATTTTGATACATTATCCTTAGTAGATTTTTGTCCAAAACAATTTGGCACCCACCGTGGGGCAATTGGTGCTATAATCCAGATTATTTCCCATCAATTTTCAATATTTCATACCCATATCACCATCAATGGCCTCTTAATCAACCTCTACTTCATCAACCATGCCATCTTCGGTTCCTCTCTCATCAAGAACTTTGCCGCCGATGCCTCCGCCAATCACGGGAGCACCACGAGCTGCTGCTGCTGGAAACAAGACACAACTACCAGTCTACCAGAGCTCGAAAACCACTACTGTCACTTTGGTGGTTAATACTAACAATGATGTTTCTGCTATGTTTTCACATGTTAAAGCATACATGGAGCAGCAAAACAAGACTAACCAGAAGATCCTTCGGGAGATAGAAGACCTCAAGAGGACTAAGAGGCCAGCGGAGGATCAGACTCCCTTGGTGCCTAGGATGTTGGATTTCACCACTCCAAAGTCCCTGGTTCAGTTCACGCAAGGATCATCTATCCTTCAACAGGGATCCATGGGTCAACAGACTCAAGGTCCCTCAATCTTTCAGCCGGGATCATCCATCCTAGATCCGAGGTCAATTGGTCAACAGATTCAAGGATCCTCGATCTTTCAGCAAGGGTCATCAATCCTTAATTCAGGATCGATGGGTCAGCAGGGTCAAGGATCCTCCATGTTCCAGAGAGGATCCAACCAGGATCCTCGGGGGTGTGCCACCAAGGATCCTATAATTCCCAGCCTCAAGGATCCTTCTTCCAGGATCAAGGATCCTTAGGAGTTCAACATCAGCGTTCCTCCGAGGTCCATGAAAGAGATATAATCCCCATGCAGACCATAGCTTCTGGTGGACCAACTCCTGTAGCAGACGCCTCGTATCACAGCTATTGTTCTGGGATATCGACATTCACGCAACAAAGAGATAACGCATATAATCCTATATCCTTAGATGCTAATCTTGGTCCTATGCAGGCTGCAGGTATCAACCAAGCTATGGCAAAGGAATTGCATAAGCTTAAGGATATGATATCCAGCGTGCCAGGGGTGGTTCGACCGATCCCTGAGATTCCAGAACGAAGTCACAAGTTGTCCAAATTCGCTCCACCTATTTGTGATGCTGAAATCCCAGAAAGATTTCAGACCCCCAACATGAAGGTGTGTGATGGAACAACTGATCCTGAAGAACATGTAGCTCAATATAGGGAGAGGATGGAGATCAACCCAATCCTTGAAAAACTCAAGGAGGCTTGTCTATGCAAGGGTTTCGGATCCACACTAACAGGATCTACACTTAAATGGCTGCTAAGTCTTCCTCCTTACTCTGTTACTTCATTTTCGCATTTAGTTAACTTGTTCAATAGTCAATTTTCTTGTAGTAGGAAATTTGAAAAGTTGACTAGTGATTTATATCTAGTTGTCCAACCTTCTGATGAATCCCTTAGGGATTTTGTTACAAGGTTTGGTAGGGAAGTCCTTGAAATCCCAAATCTTGATATGGCTACGGCCGTTGAAGCCTTCAAGATGGGACTTCAAAGGGGCTCCCCCTTTTATGATGATCTTGTGATGACTCCTTGCAGGACTTTAGATGAAGTCAGAAATAGGGCACTCAAATTCATAAGGCTAGAGGATGACAAGAGGATCCAGGAACGATCAGGGGTTCAAACGAAACAAGAAACTCCCGACAAGAAACAAGGATCCTCGTTCAAGAACAATAACACGAGACCCTACTCCAAATTCAACAATCAGAATGTCCGAGCTGTAGAAGAAGGAGATGATGACAATGAAGACTACCCGAGCATCTCAAAATATTGCTTCTCAGCAGATACTCATGGTTTAACTTGTGCCATGAAGGATCTAGGTGAGAAGGCAAGGTGGCCTCGAAAGAACGAGAAAACAACATCCTTCAAAGACAAGTCCAAATGGTATGCATTCCATGAGGACTTCGGCCATTTGACTGATGAGTGTATTGGCCTAAGGAGGGAAATTGGATACCTCCTGAGCAAAGGCCACTTCAAGGAGCTCTTGGGAAGAAAAAAGTCCAGGATCCAGGATCCTGAAGAGGTTCCTCAAAAAGCAACTCCGCCCCCACCAGACGTACACGTAATCAACTTCATTTCCGGTGGCTCAGACATATGTCGAACTTCCTTCTCCGCAGCAAAAAGGCTCGCCGAGTAGACCAAGTTGGATAACGGGGAACGACCTGTTATATCCACCACTATGACGACTGACAAAAGGATCTTCTTCAATGAAGAAGATAAATCAACCGTCCAGGATCCACACCACAACAGTTTGATTGTCTCATTGTTTATTGCTAACCATTATGTACGCAGGGTCCTAGTCGATGGTGGAAGCTCGGTCAATATCATCCAACACAATATGCTTCAGAAGATGAATATCCCGGATTCGAAGATCATTCCAAGGACGTCGGTGTTAGTTGGATTCAGTGGAGAAACCAAGAAAATGTAGGAATCGGTCTGCCCAAGACACATATTAGAGTTGATGTGGCTAGTACGTTATGATCCAAGTCGGGTCATACCCAATAACAAGCTAGACAAATACCATGATATTTATTTAAGATATGATCTAATAAATAAATATCAACACTTAGAATATTTAGAAATGGGTTTCTAGATATTTGCACTTGTGTAATATATATAAATTATATGGTTAATTTATATTTTGAGAGAAAGTATTTTATTTTGTTATTTAAATTGGTTAAATAACAAACATAAAAGACATGCTACATAATACATGTTACAAAACTTTGCTAGCCAATATTACATAAGTAACAAATAATAATACTTGACATTTTGAGTTTGTTGGAGGGAAACCAAAAGTGGGCCACCCTTTGTCCCCTCTCTCTCTCTTGTCTTTATTATTTTGTTATTTACTAGGATATACAAGGATTATTGTTGGTAGATGAGTTATTTTTCACTCTCACCTTCTCTCTCACACACACAAGTAAACTCTCTCATTCTTTCTTCCAATTTTCAGCCAAGGGAAGAACAAGAACAAGAACAAGAACAAGAAAGAGGTTTTCTAAGTACAAATCCTAGCATACAAGGTGTTTGTTGAAGGCTTGGAGGGTATACAAGCTTGAGGCACTTCTCCATTGAAGGCTTGTTATTCAAACCGTCATCTCCTTCATCTTTCTTGCATCTTGAAAGGTTGTATTATATAAACCCCCTATGGATGTTGTTTTGTATGCATGCAAATTCGTATATGGATCCGGGGCTTGTGTTTTACATATAAAATGGGTTTTATATTAATCAATATAACAAGATTTTAAACTAATTAATCTGCTGCATTTTTCATATAAATGGGTTTAAATGACTTTGATAATCTTGTTAAAACCCAACAATGGCATCAAGAGCCGCTTATACGGATACATGCATCAATAGATCTAAAAATTTTCGGGTTTTATGGTGTGGTTCACCATATGGCCGAATTTATTGGGGCTTTTGGTTACCCCTTAGTTCATCAAGGTTATACTTTACATGCATGTGATAATCTTGAAGAATCAAGTCATTTGGATGATTGGATATTTTTGTTTGGACAAAACCCGAAACTTTCGGTTTTCTTATCCTTGGCCGAAAGTTTGAGGTTCACAAGGGGAACCATTTTAGACATGTAATACTTGCATATTTGGATGTGCATTTGGATGTTCATAACCTAGCCATGACCTTGTGTTAGGATGTGTGTTTGTGTTGTGATTTATTCAATATTCAATTTGGTTGTAATATTATTTTATTTGGGTTTGTAATCTATTTATTCATTCTTATTGGTTTGTAATAATAAGTAGATTAGTTGTATTTCTTTTACTAGAAAAAAAATGTATTAGGATATATTATTTTGTAAAAGAAGAAGCAACATAGTTACGGTTTTGGTTTTGGGCCTTAATGGACTTCATAGTCCAAGATGGGATTCTAGCCCAAAGACCAAAGCCCAAACTTGGAGGCCCATGGAAGCAAGGAGCTGAAGTTGGAGCCCAATTGGAAGCCCAAATAAAGTGGAAGATTCACAATACAAGGTGGACACTTGAAGCATATGGATGCTGGATCAAGTGGGAGTTCACCGACACATGCCTTGTGTTATTCTCGTCCCTTAGGAGAGACCTTTTGGCACACATGTTTTGGTCAACAAGTGTTGTCATCTTAGGTGGCTATGGTTATGAACTTGTGGTTGTTTATTTATGCTTGCATTGTTGATTTATATTTTGTTTTATCTTATTTGGATAAGGATAATTAACAAACTTAATATCAACAACTTGTATAAAATTGGTTCCTTAGAAATCATTAGGTAATAAAACTGGTTTTATTAAAGGTTAATGATTTCACAATAAAATGGGTTTTATTAAAAGGAACTTGAAAATTGGTTTTCAAAGGTACCATATATTTGAATGCATGCAAATGAAAGGTACATTAAATAGGTTTCCAATCTAGAATTTTGAAAACTAAAATCCCTTTCAAAACAAGTTGAACACCATCCTTTTATACGACACTTAAGTTACTTGTAGACTTGAATCGTGGAATAGGGTCACCTAACCACATCTAAAAAAACTTGTGATCTTAAGGTGGTTTTACAATACTTGTGGGATGAGGGTCACCTAACCACTTGTATGTGTAAACTCATACGTGTGTGTAAGTAGGATGACTTGATTTGGAAACCATGTGAATAGGGTCACCGACACATGGCGTTCAAAGGTGTTGATGGGATTAAACATGCCAACTAAACATATGATGTTTAACCGATCCCATAAAACTAGAAGTTGCAAAGGGTTGCAATTGTCAAACGTTGACTACCTTGTTAATTTGAATAGTAGGATAAAGGTCACCTAACTAGTATTTGAATGAAACGTTGGATTCTAGATTTTAATGAATAATTGTCTTGGAGACATTAAAGGGTATTAAATATTAAAATTTATTGATATTGAAAATACTAAATTGACCTTTGTTAAAATCTTTATAGATGGCCGCAAACAATCAACAGAACGCTATTATCCCTCATGTGCATAATCTATCACTTAGATCCATTCTGGATAAGGATCGTCTAAACTTTAACAACTTTATGGACTGGTATCGAAACTTGAGAATTGTTCTCAAGCAAGAGAAGAAGTCCTATATATTAGACGATCCTATTCCCAATGAACCCGATGTCAACAACTTGGATGCCTATGCGGATTGGCTAAAATACACCGAGGATTCGGTGCAAGTTTCTTGCCTCATGTTGGGAACAATGATTCCCGAGATCCAAAAGGATATCGAGAATCATGGGGCGTATGACATGATAACCCAGCTTAAGGAAATGTTCCTTACTCAAGCAAGGGTGGAGCGCTTCGAAACGGTTCGAGCACTTCATGCATGTTATATGGAAGAAACCCAATCCATGTCATCTTATGTGCTTAAGATGAAAAGCCACATTGATCGGCTTGAACGGCTTAACTGTCCCGTCTCAAAAGAGTTAGCCACGGATTTGATCCTGAACGGCCTAACTAAAAGGTTTTAGACATTCGTCATGAACTACAACATGAACGGATGGGACAAAAGCATTGGTGAGCTTCACGCAATGCTTAAGACAGTTGAAGCCGACATTGGTAAAAAGGTTTTACCCGTTGATCAATGAGGGTGGCTTGAAGAAAAGGCATCACCCGGAACCAAAGGCAAAGGTTGTCATTGGTAAAGGGCAAGTCAAGAAGGGGTTCAAGGGAAAGGCAAAGGCGGAACCAAAACCCAAGAAGCTAAAGGTTAGCGCTGAGGATCCGTACTTTGGTTGTGGGGAGATAGGTCACTGGATGAGAAATTGTCCGACCTATCTCAAGGAGTTGAAAGCTAAGAGGGATGCGGGACAAACCTCAGGTACAACTTTCATGATCCATATTGATCTTAATATTATTTTTTCTAACACATGGGTATTGGATACCGGATGTGGAACTCATATCTGGAATTCATTGCAGGGGTTCAAAAGAAGAAATGATTTCAAGAAAGGAGATATAAGTCTCTTCATGGGCAATGGAGCAAAGGTTGACGTCCAAGCCCGAGGAGATTATGTTTTAAAGCTTCCAAATGGTTTGGAAGTTATTTTGAAAAACATTATGTACTCTCCTAGTTTGACTAGGAATATTATCTCTGTTTCTGTATTAAGACAATTTGGTTATGATTTCAAGTTTGTAAACAATGGTTTTTATGTATTCATGAATGATGTCTTTTATTTTAAAGCAATGCTGTTTAATGGAATTTATGAATTGGTTCATGATAATACATCCATTGATAACTCATTTTTCCAAGCAAGCACCAAAAGGCTCAAATTGGATTTGAGTAAAACATTTCTTTGGCATTGTCGCCTTGGTCACATAAACAAGGATCGCATTCATACACTTCAAAAGAATGGTCTTTCGAAATCAAGTGATGATTTATTTGATGAATGTGAATCTTGTTTATTGGGAAAAATGACCAAAGAACCATTTAGTGGAACTAATGAAAGGGCGAAAGACTTATTAGTATCATACATTCGGATGTATGTGGTCCTTTAAGGACAATGACAAGGAATGGTGAAAGATACTTCATTACCTTTACCGACGATTACTGTCGCTATGGGTATGTTTTCTTGTTAAGATACAAAAATGAAGCCTTTGAAATGTTCAAAGTCTTCCAATATGAAGTACAAAATCAACTCAACAAAACAATCAAAGTACTACGTTCCGATAAAGGAGGTGAATACCACAATGATGCGTTCCTAGAACATCTTAGGAGTTGTGGGATTGTCTCACAACTTACTCCACCTGGAACACCACAACATAATGGTGTGTCTGAAAGGAGGAATCGAACTTTATTGGATATGGTTCAATCCATGATGGCTAGAAGCACATTACCTCTATCATTTTGGGGTTTCGCACTGATCTCTGCTGCCCGTATTTTAAATATGGCACCAACCAAGAAAGTGGAAAGGACACCTTTTGAAATTTGGCATGGAAAGGTTCCATCATTATCATATTTAAGGGTATGGGGCTGTGAGGCTTATGTTAAGATCTACACCCTATACAAACTTGAAATCCAATCCACTAAGTGTATCTTTGTAGGATATCCCGAAGATTCGATGGAATATAATTTCTACAATCCAAATGAGCATAAAGTGTTTATAGCTCGCAAGGCTAAGTTCTTGGAAAGAAGGTTCCTTATGGAAGGAACTGATAGAACTATGGAACTCGAGGAGGATCGAGAACCACAAGCCCATACACGTTTGGTTGACACTAATGATCAACAAGAGGTTGTTGATAATGATCAATTGGTTGATCAACCCACACAAAACGTTCGCAAATCTGGTAGAATTAGCACCCCACCTGAAAGATATGGATTTTTCATGGATGGATGCTATGTGGTGGATTCCGACGAACCAACCACATACAGAGATGCAATGTCACAATCTGATTGTGATAAATGGCTGGAAGCCATGAACGTTGAGATGCAATCCATGCATGACAACCAAGTATGGGACCTGGTTGCTCGACCTCTTAATTCCAAACTGGTTGGAAGTAAGTGGGTTTTCAAGAAGAAAACCGATATGCATGGAAACTTGGATACTTATAAAGCTAGACTTGTAGCAAAGGGTTTCACTCAAACTCAAGGGGTTGATTATGATGAAACTTTCTCGCTCGTGGCGATGTTAAAGTCTATAAGGATATTGTTTGCCATAGCCGCATATTATGACTATGAGATATTGCAAATGGATGTCAAAACTGTTTTTCTAAATGGACACCTTGAAGAAGATGTCTATATGGTTCAGCCTGAAGGTTTTGTCGATCCACAACATCCTAATAAAGTATGCAAGTTGAAGAAATCAATCTACGGATTGAAACAAGCATCTAGGAGTTGGAATCACCGTTTTGATGATGAGGTTAAGAAATTTGGATTCATCAAAAACGCTGATGAAGCTTGTGTGTATAAGAAAGCTAGTGGGAGCATCATTACCTTTCTGGTATTATATGTCGATGACATACTACTATTTGGAAATGACATTCCAACATTGGAAGGTGTAAAAGCCTAGCTTGGAAGCTGTTTTTCCATCAAGGATCTTGGTGAGGCCGCCTATATTCTGGGAATAAGGATCTTTAGGGATAGATCAAGGCGGTTGATAGGTTTGAATCAAAGTGCATACATTGACAAAATCTTGAAAAGGTTCAAGATGGAAAACTCTAAGAAAGGTTTGGTACCCATTCAAAGAGGAACAATGTTGAGTGTTTCTCAATGTCCAAGCTCAAAGGATGAGCAAGACAAAATGAGTGGAATCCCATATGCATCTGCTATAGGATCCATCATGTATGCCATGATATGTAGGCATGTAAACGAACCGAACGTTCGGTGAACTTTCGTGAACCGTTCGGCGGGAAGTTCGTTTATTTAATAAACGAACGAACATGAACAAAAAATTTGTGTTCGTTTAATTAAACGAATGAACATGAACACATGTTCCGTTCGTTCATTTATGTTCATGAATGTTCGTTTATTTATGTTCATTTATTAGAAAATAATTACATATTATCTGGATGAGTCATCTACTTAAAAGTTTTATATTTGTTAATTCGTGTTCATTTAAGTGTGTTCACTTATGTTTGTTTGTGGTCATTTACATTTGTTCTTATATGTTAGTTTATCTTTGTTCAGTGATGTTCGTTTAGATTTTAAACAAACGAACTTAAACGAACACAAATGTTTATGCTTTAAATAAACAAACATGAACATAAATATTTGTTCTATTAAGTATGTGTGTCCATTTAAAGTTAAATGAACGAACACAAAAAATCCCTTGTTCGTGTCCGTTCAATTCGTTTATAGGCTTTCATTATTCACATTGATGAATATATCGGTCTCAATCTCTAGGCTCTATCGATTTTATTTGTGTTTGTTTATGTTCGTGAACCGTTCGTGAACACATTTATTTCGTTAATGAACGAACACGAACATAAAATCTCGTTCGGTAAGTGTTCGTGAACCGTTCGTGAACACATTATTTCCTTAACGAACGAACATGAACAAGGCCTCGTTCATGTTCGTTCGGTTCATTTACAGCCCTAATGATATGCACCAGACCGGATGTGTCATGCGCCTTGAGCATGACAAGTAGATACCAACAAAATCCGGGAACTAGCCATTGAATGGCGGTTAAGAGCATATTGAAATACCTTAGGAGGACTAAGGATATGTTTCTTATATATGGCTCTGGTGAGGAGGAACTCGTTGTAAAGGGTTACACTGATGCGAGTTTCCAAACTGATTGAGATATTCTCGATCACAACCGGGATATGTTTTCGTTCTAAATGGTGGTGCTGTCTCTTGGAAGAGTGCAAAACAAGACGTGGTAGCCTTGTCCACCACTGAATCGGAATACATCGCCGCCTCCTTGGCATCTCAAGAAGCTGCGTTGATCAGAAAGTTCATTGCCGATCTAGGGGTAGTCCGTACCATTCAGGACCCTCTAGAAATCTTTTGTGTCAACGAGGGTGCACTTGCTCAAATCAAGGAACCCCGTGCACATCAAAAGACTAGGCACATTGAGCGGAGTATCAACTACGTAAGGGATGAAGTTGAAAAAGGAAATATATGTATTCGCAAAGTTCACACTGATCAAAACATTGCGGATCCACTCACGAAGCTCCTTGAAAGGCCGAAGCATGAGGGTCATACTTGCGCCTTAGGACTTCGAAGATCAAATTTTGTATTTGGATATCAGAACAATTTTATTTTAACTCAATCATATGGTTTTGGTTATGATCATGTTCTTGAGTTATGTTCCATTTTAGCATGTTTAAATCCGTGAATAATTGAATTATTCTAAACGTCCGTAGTGGATCATACTTGTGGGAACAAATATGAAAGTGAGCTACTATGAACTTGGATTGGTAGATATTCATAAGGTATGAATATAGCAAAGGGTTTGCTGCCAAGGTTCATAGATATTTATGGGATAAATATTGGATTGACCCGCCCTCAAATTTTACTGCATGGAATCCTTGTGATTTGTGATCATAAGTAAATTTGAGTAAAGGCGAACATCATAGTATCCTCCGACCTGAGATACATATTGGGTCTTGATATTCATCGACTATTATACTTTGACTTAGTTCTTCACTGCTCTGAAACATGTCAGTACATAAGGCTGAGCTCAAGTGTAGTACAAGGTGATAGTGAGAGACGTATGTAGTCAATAGGGGATTTGTCCCTCTTATTCGTTGAGAGTTAAATGTCTAAGGCCTGAAAAGTTAAATCGACAGAGAATGATCACTCTGTGTCTCTGGATTTAACATGACATTTGTGGAAAAAGGATAAATGATAGATTCACCTAAATCATTTCAAGTAAGGGACTTGAAGGGGATGATGTTATTGAATGGCACTTCGTCATACGTATTAGGGGTAGAAAACCGTTGTTAGCCGGTATTTGCTACTTGCATCAATCTTCTCTGTATCTTGTGCAAGTGGGAGATTATAGGAATCGGTCTGCCTAAGACACATATTAGAGTTGATGTGGCTAGTACGTTATGATCCAAGTCGGGTCATACCCAATAACAAGCTAGACAAACACCATGATATTTATTTAAGATATGATCTAATAAATAAATATCAACACTTAGAATATTTAGAAAAGGGTTTCTAGATATTTGCACTTGTGTAATATATATATATCAATTATATGGTTAATTTATATTTTGAGAGAAAGTATTTTATGTTGTTATTTAAATTGGTTAAATAACAAACATAAAATACATGTTACATAATACATGTTACAAAACCTTGATAGTCAATATTACATAAGTAACAAATAATAATACTTGACATTTTGAGTTTGTTGGAGGGAAACCAAAAGTGGGCCACCCCTTTTCCTTTCTCTCTCTCTCTTGTCTTTATTAGTTTGTTATTTACTAGGACATGCAAGGATTATTGTTGGTGGATGAGTTATGTTTCACTCTCACCTTCTCTCTCACACACACAAGTAAACTCTCTCATTCTTTCTTCCAATTTTTGGCCAAGGGAAGAACAAGAACAAGAAATTGGTTTTCTAAGTACAAATACTAGCATACAAGGTGTTTGTTAAAGGCTTGGAGGGTATACAAGCTTGAGGCACTTCTCCATTGAAGGCTTGCTATTCAAACCGTCATCTCCTTCATCTTTCTTGCATCTTGAAAGGTTGTATTACATAAACCCCCTATGGATGTTGTTTTATATGCATGCAAATTCGTATATGGATCCGGGGTTTGGGTTTTACATATAAAACGGGTTTTATATTAATCAATATAACAAGATTTTAAACTAATTAATCCGCTGCGGTTTTCATATAAATGGGTTTATATAACTTTGATAATCTTTGTTAAAACCCAACAGAAAACATTGGGGGACAATAACCTCCCAATATACATCGAAGGGTTAATTCTTACCAAAGATTCTGTGTTATTGATAACCTATCTTGTTGCAATATTATTTTGGGCAGGCCTTGGCTACATTGAATGAAAGCGGTAGCTTCTACTTACCATCAGTGCATCAAATTACCGACCCCTTGGGGAGTAGTAAGGATAGACGGTGATCAGGTGGAGGCCAAGAACTACTATTATTCATCTATGAAGCCGACAGCCAAGCAGACGATAGCATAGCAACCACAGCAGCATCTTAGGGACGTGCTGGAAGCTCGGGAGCCAGACATAAAATAAGTATCCTTGGATCCTGAGGATCCATGTGAAAGTTTTCCTAGGATCCATTATCCCTAGTGAGATCAAGGAGGATATGGTATCCTTCCTAAAAAGAAGAAAGTCTACGTTTGCCTTCAGACATTCAGACATGACAGGTATTTCTAAGGAGGTAATTACTCACAAGTTAGGTCTTGATTTATCTATTAAACCCGTCCATCAGAAGCGAAGGAAATTCACTCCTGAGAGGAACGCGATCATAAAAGAAGAAGTTGAAAAACATCTTAAGGCCGGTATGATCAGAGAGGTTAAGTATCCTTGATGGTTGGCTAATGTGGTTGTCGCTTCTAAAAAGAATGGAAAGTGGAGGGTGTGTGTCGATTTCACCTATTTAAATAAGGCATGCCCCAAAGATCCTTTCCCATTACCACATATAGACTCCATGGTGGTTGAAACGGCAGAACATGAATTACTTACGTTTATGGATGCTTCCTCTGGATTTCAACAAATTCAGATAGAACCATCTGATCAAGAGGATACAGCATTCATGACTCCTACCAGCATATACTGTTATATTGCTATGCCTTTTGGACTAAGAAATGCAGGGGCAACATATCATAGATTGGTGAATATGATGTTCAAGGACCAGTTAGGCAAAACTGTTGAGTCAAAGATTTGACCTAAGTGAGATATATGGAAGATTGGAATCTTCTCAACCTCCTCAAAATTCGCTAAGTATGGATCCGGGCACACCTTAGACCTCCGAGCAAGCTTTTACTTAGCCGGGCATGATATTTTGTCTATCGGGCAAGGTTATCTTCAAGAAGTCTTCTTTAGTGGATATCCGAGCAGGGTTTGCAAATTAGTGTATTACCAGACAAGGTTCACTAGTTTATGTCAATCCGGGCAAGGATCACTATATCAAGCAAGTCTGTTCTTCATAGCCAAGTATGGTTTACTTCCGAGTAAGCTTTTGGCTAACCAAGCTCATGAAGCCAAGTGATTGGAAGACCAGGCAAGGTATTCATTAATAATACAGTGGTCCAAGTAGGCTTGATGTTTTAATGAAATATCTCTAAGTAACATCGGGCAAGGTTCAACTCAAGCAAGGAACAGTGCTGTCGAGCACACTTTGCTAATAAGCTATTCTCAAGTAAAGAGTTGAAGGTACCATTGAAGAACAAGGTTGCTCGTAAGGGTTTGTCTGGCAAAGTCAAGAAGATTGAAGTCTACCCGGTGAGTATTTTACTTGGTAAAATACTCTTCAAGTAAAGTCTATCCGGAAACTAATCCCGGACACACATCTATGTTACCAAGTGCTGAAGGAAGGCAGAGCACAGAGTCTACTCAGAAAATGAATATTGTTGCAAAGCCTACCCGGAAGACTTGTTTTACACTTAGAATAATTTTGAATATGTAATTTGAATATGTTTTAGCATTTAGGGTTTCTAGAAGGAATGACAGCTGTAAATGAGGTGTCAGGCCTATAAAAGGAATAATTTAGGGCACGCCTCCTAAGACAGACAGACTCATTAATTCAGAGAGAATATTTGTGAGTGTGACGGCTGTCTTAGAATCGTACAGATATAACTTTCCTATCAAGAAACCCTAAATCGATTATCATTTGTATGATGAACATTATATGAATGGAAATCTTTTGAGTGAATCTTGTGTGTGTTAGTTACCTTTGATTATTGTTTAGCAACCACATCGTTTGTTATTGATTCCGCCTTTAACAAACGGTAATCTTTCTAAATATAGAAACCCGCCATTAACTCCCTTGTCGACACATTTATTTGTGTGAGTTATGACTTGATTTGAGTAAGATCTACCTGAAATCGGGGACCTGACAAGTGGTATCAGAGCTTGTTGCTGCTATTTTGGAAAGATTCTTGTTGCTGATTGAAGATTTGAAGAAAGATGACGTAAGCAGACCACTGTTTCATAGAAAAGTGACGTCAGCAGCTCTGTTCTTCATTTTTCTTCCAGATCTACAATCTTTTGGTGTATTCTCTTCCTTATTTTATTTAAAGCTTTAATTTTTATATATAAATCTTGTTCTAATAGCATCAGACACATCGGATCTGAACAACCGGTTTTCAGATCTGATTATTTTTTAACTCTGTTTTTTCAAAGAAACTATTTTTGATTTCTCAAAATGTCTGGTTACGAAGAACAAGAAGTGTCTACTAAAAATATTCCTAGACTGTGTGGACAGGAAAATTTCACAAAATGGAAGGTCTTGTTTGAAGCTGTCGTTTGCTATAATGATGTGGATATGTGGAAGTCAATCAAGGAAGGTCCACAAGGCACTGAAGAGGATGGTGCAAATCTAGCTGCAACTGCGGCTGTGAGAGAAAGAATGAAAAAGTAGATGACAAGGCTTTAGCAATGTTAAAGTTAGGTCTGTCTTGGGAGATACTTACCATGTTGGACATCATGCCACCGCAAAGGCAATGTATGATGCAATACTTGAAATGTTTGAAGGAAACATTGAGCTCAAAAACATCAAGAAGCAGAGACTAAAATAACAGTTAGAGAGGTTTAAGTATAAAGATGGAGAAAGGTTGAAGTCCATTCTTGAAAGGTTCTTAGCAATAGTGAATGATCTCAGAACCACAGACTATGTCATGACTGACTTTGACTTGAATACCAAGTTGCTCAACTCAATGCCAAAAGAATGGTACACTGCTTGCAAATTCATCCTTCAGAAGCACAACTTCAATTATTTGAAATTGGATGATGTAGTGTGCTTCTTTCAGGCTGCAGAGATTGAACTTCTTGAGAAATTGGATGATTTGAAATTCATCATCTTTGGATCTACAAATGAACAAATGTGCATGGAGTTTGAAGGGGTAATGAAATCCAAATACAACATGAGCTCTATGGGAGAAATGAACTTCTTTCTTGGACTGCAAGTTCAACAGAAAGCTGAAGGGATTTTCATTTACCAAACCAAATACGTGCAGGAAATCTTGAACAAGTTCAACTGTCATGAGTACAAAACTGCTTCAACTCCAATGGACACTAAAGAAAAGATGATTGCTGATGAAGAGGGGGAGCCTGTTGATGAACATGAATACAGGGTCAAAATTGGATCCCTGATGTACCTTCTGCAACAAGACCAGATATTATGTTTGCTGTATGTGTGTGTGCAAGATTCCAATCAAATCCAAAAGTCTCCCATATGAATGCTATGAAGAGAATTTTTAGATATTTGAAGGAAAGACCAGACTTGGGAATTTGGTATCCAATGAATAAATCTTTTGATCTGATTGCCTACACAGACAGTGATTATGATGGCTGTAACATGAGCAGAAAGTTAACCTCAGTTGGATGTCAATTTTTGGGTGAAAGGCTAGTGTCATGGCAATGCAAAAAGCATACTACTGTCTCAATCTCTACTGCAGAAGCTGAATACATTGCTGCATCTGCATGTTGTGCACAAGTTCTATGGATTCAAAACCAGATGCTGGACTATGGTTTGAATTTTCTTAATACCCCTATTCTTATTGATAATACTGCTGCATATTTTATTGTTAAGAATCCAGTTCAACATTCTAAGACTAAGCAAATTGAAATCAGACATCACTTCATAAGAGATTGTAGTGAAAAAGGTTTGATTGAAATGCAAAGAGTTGATACAAGTGATAATTTGACAGACCTATTCACCAAACCACTTGATAGAACCAGATTCAACTTTCTTTTGAAAGCCCTAGGAATGATCAACTCTAATGAGATCTGATTAAGGATGTGTGCCTAGTTGTGTACCTCTATGTGTTAACTGATTATATTGTTAGAGGTTGCACTAACTGAATGTTAAATGAATATGCTTGAATATGTTACTTGATATGTTAACTGCTATGTGCTTCAACTGATTGTAAGTGAAAAGTTTTGACATGATTGATTTGATTGATGTTTTTACATGTTTATCAGTTGATGTGCATTTGTGATGTTAGGATGAGTGTTCTTGTTATGATTTACTTGTTAGAGTAAGCTTATCTGACATCACTGCTTAATTGCTTGGATATGTGCTTTATCTGATCATTTGATATTGTTAGGATATGCAAAATCTTGAATATTAGTATTGTTGCTTGTCTTGATAATGTTATGTTTGATTAAAATTTGATTATGTTACAACTGTTTGTGTCAAAATGAGTCTTATGTCAAAATTAAATGATAAAATGAATTTTCTAATGAATTTTGCATAAACACTTTATTTTGGTCAAAACATGAGCAAGTTGATTAATGGTGTTGAGATGTGATAAGATTATTCAGTTCAAGCTTTAAAGAAGCTTAAAAGAAGGATTTTTAAAGAAAAGACTCAAGTAGTTATTTTTGCTGAAAATTGAGTCATTTGCCCAGTTGGAAGGACATACACTTGTGTATGTTTGGTCCTAAAATCTCTATAGATTTAAAGGATATCCATTGACAAGAAAACTGAATGCATTTGGGGAAATTATAACTTGTTTCTTATTCCTTCACTTAAAACTATGTCAATAGCTCTGACTTTAAAAAATATACTCACATGTATGTTTGGTCCTGTTAACCACTTTTGGTCAAACAGGATAGCCATTTACTTGTCAATGAAGGGAAATTGGGGTGATTGAATATTAAACTGAATTTAATTTGGGAAATGATAGTACATTGACTACTTAGCCAATCATATGGAATTAATAAAAAGACCTTAGTATAGTCATTAACATGTATGGTTTCTTTCCCATGATGATGTAAAATCTAAGGTGATATAAACATAATGAATATGCTAATCTTTATGTGGAGATTCATAGTTGTATTTGCATGTCTCAAGATAAATCTCTCCAAATGATAGGCAGAAAAGTGATTACCCAGTCATACACAAGCTTGTTGTTATTTGGTCAACCAAAAATGAAGCATCTTTAAATATGACAAAGAATATGTTTTGAGAAAAGTTGAGAAAATATCAAAAACAAGGGGAAGAATGAATAAATCAACCAAAAGTTGATAAGTGTTTTAGATATTTTATCAAACAAGAGGGTTACAACAAGAACTACAAAGATGTTGACAAAATCTGTCTCAGCTTGAATGAAAGGCCTGTTATTTAACAGTAAGTCCAACGTTCAACCTCTATATATATGTTTGAAAATCGAAAATACAAAAAGATCCAATAAGTTCTGTCATACAAAAACAATTTTTGACCAAATACAGGAGGTTGGAGTCAAATTGGGGTGATATGGGGAAAGCCAAATAAGCTTTGAGAAGAGATATGAGGCATCATACCACAGTGTTAACCATTAATGTATTATGCTACTAAAGGAATCTTAATCATATCACCAAAGAAATGAAATGCATGCTAAGTCTAGACCTGTTGTTAACCTATCTATGTTGTCATAATAATGCTGAGAATGAAGTATTGAGAAAGCTACTTAGTCAATATGATTCTATTCTTGAGATCTTTTCAGAAAATGGAAGAAACAGTTTTGAAGAAAAATACAACTGAAATTTGATCTCTAAATGCACCATTTGCTCTTAAACTATGATCTTTAATGAAAAATATGCTTTGACAAGTGGTTTAAGTCAAAAAGTGTTGCATTTTTCCTAAAAAGGTTTGAATATGTATTTTCGGGTAAGGTTTGATGTTTTCTAACCTTCCCGAACAAAAAACAGTTGAATAAGTATTTTTGGGTAAAGTTTGATGCTTTATAACCTTTCCGGGCAAGCTTAGTCACCTTTGACTAAGTTTATGATTATCGGACATGCTTTGAAGTGTTTACACTTTCCGGATAGAGTACACTATTGTACTAATTTCCCGAGCAAGCTTGAAGTCTTGAGATGATTATGTGTTATAGCAAGCTTTTAACAAGAAATTCTTGTTCCGGGAAAGCTTTGCATTCTATATGCTGAATTTTATACCAAGCAAACTTTGTGAACTTAGGTTAGTGCACCGAGTAAGCTTTGTGATTTGTGTGAATATGTTTTTCTTTGAAATTACAAATGTTTCCGGGCAAACCTTGTTTTCCAGGCACACTTTATACTTCGGGCACACTTTGAGTTTTTAAATATTCCCCTAATATACTTGGGTAATTTCAAATCTAAATTTACGGGTACATAGTGTGTTATGAATCGCTTTCTAGCATTTTGTACTCTTGAAAGATTGTCGAGCATACTTTGTTTCAAAGTATACTTGACTGATTATTGTGAATGCTTACTAATACGGGTAAAGTTTGTGATTAAATGTATTAAATGATCAAGGTAGTTAAATTAGATGAAAATTGTTTGGGCATCTTAACTGATTCCTAGTAAGGTTGCATGCTTGATGTGTTATACTTGATTAATGTTACTCGTGATTTAGTTCTCAAGAAATCTTGTATTTCGAGTAAGCTTTCTTCAATTTTAACTTCTAATTTATACCAATTTATAATCGGGTAAACTTTGAGTAAGTGGAGTATACCGAGTAGACCTTGCAAAGATTTACTTTTCCGAGTAAGGTTTACTAAACCTAAATGATAAAAAGTTGTATGTTTTTCAAATGTTTTTGAAATATCAAGTGGATAATGTTACTGTTTGACAGCTAATAACTCACTAAACAAAAAAAAGCATTCAAAACCCACTTTTCAAAAGGTATATAAGAGGGAGTGAGAGACGGTTTACACATTATTTTCCCTCTCTCTCTCTCCTTCCACTGATTATACTAAGTAATACAAACTGACTCATCGCTTTCAATTAATCCAAACCCTAACTTTACCAGCCCACTAATTTCGACTCGGTAAGCAATAATACATTGTTTTCCGACCACGATTAGTTGATTATGGGCATTGATTATGTATTTGATTACTAATACTCTGTTTTTGTGTTTAGGTTATTAATTTGTCGAAGATCAGGTTTTTAATAAAATTTCTCTCTTTCTTCTTCATTTTTATAACTTAAAATTACTTAAAGTAGTGAACTTTATGACTAATTTCACTTTGAATATGTTTGATTGTGTTGTTCAGATATGGCAGAAGAAGTTCAACCTAAGTATGCCTTTGAAAAGAAACACAATATGTGTTCACTGTTACAAGTCACACCTGATAATGAGCATGTGTCAAGGATGATTACCTGGATGGCCAGATCCAATATGAGCTTTGCTTTCACTGAGTGCCCAATCATCTATAGAAATCATTCACTTGATTTCTAGCGCTCTGCAAGACTTGTTGATGACATAAATGGTCGAAGAATCGAAGCAACTGTAGCAAGCCATGAAATACATGTGACATAAAGAATGATAAGACGATGCTTGCAGTTAAATGATGATGACCATAACCCAATAAACTTCAATACAACTCACCTGATGAGGATATTTGAACAGACGATGGGATATCAGGGAACTTTACACGATGGGCAATTTCAAAAGGGAATGTTCCCTATGTTGTACAGATTCGTAATTCACCACGTGATACAAGGGTTTGCTCCGAGAAAAGGATCATTGACTCTGATGAGTCGTGATTTAGAAAATGCCACTGTGGGTATTATATATGATTTTCCGTTCAATTTTTCAAAGATGATTTTTCTGAAGGCATGGTGGGAAATTTGAAGAAGGATGAAATGGATGGATTCTTACAGTACCCCAGATTCTTACAGATAATCTTTAACAGGGAACTACAAGGTTTACCTTTAACTAGCACTACTCATCTGTTGCAAAATCCTGACACTTATAGAAGAATTGCAAATCCAGGAAGAGCAAACAGATTTAACTCCAACATACCATTTGAAATTTTACCATGGTTACTGAACCATGATTTGGAGATAATGCCAGTGCCTGAGTTGAGCTCAGAAGAGGAAGAAGGGGAAGATGATGTTGAAAGTGATAATGATGATTCTGATGGTGAAGATAATGATAATGATGGGAATGAAGGAGGGGCTGGAGTAGCCATGTATGTTGATGCACTTGATCGGGGGGAGAACCAACCAATACCATCATCACCACAAACTCCACCACACCAACCTTTAACAACTGACATACCTATACAAACACCACCCGAATCACCACAACCACAAGTCCACACCACTCAATCCCCACCCCAAACCTTAACCTTTAGCCAGCCTGAAACATCAACTCACACATCCCAAACACCACCAATCACTAGCCCAATTCACTCAGATCCATTTATTCCAAGCCCACCTCATACACAATCACCACCACAATCCATCTTCCAAACTCAAACCACAACCCAAGAACAACCTGAATATGAACCTTTCTCTACATCACCACCTACAACCCCACCCACTTACACAGACATATTCCAAAGAAATTTGGATTTGTTAAGAGAAAATGCTGAATTAAAGAAGAGAAATGAGGAGGTGACTATGGAGAATGTTATGTTGATGGATCAGTTGGCCCGGGCTATGATGAAAATTCAAACCCTGGAGCAGGAGGTTGAGAAGACCTCAGCTGCCCCAAAACAGGGGGAGAATGTTATTACGAGAACTCTGACAAATGTAAGTATGTTGCTAACTTTATTCTCAACATCTTCCCTCATTCTTAACCTTTATTTTCTCTTTGTACAGATGAGGGTTCTGTGTTCAATACTCTTTTGGATCAGGAAGGAGGGATGATGGTGCGTCGTCCCATCGATCCGAGGGACGTGCCTTTTTTGGAACGTACCCGCAACAATTTTCTCTTCTCCACTACTCTTAGCCCGGAACCTGTGGTTTCCGAGGCGATGTACGCTCAAGGTGAGGGCATTCCACAACCTCGACCCATTACTGCCGCTACTTCCAGCGGAGTGATAGTGCTTCTTTCATCCAGTGAGGATTCATCACTCTGCGAGGAAGGGTTTACAGTTGATGCTATTAACCCATCGCGTTCAACTGTAGGTCTACCCCGCAAGCTGGACTCAAAGGCTACCACCAACCCATCGATGGGTGGTGAGGGTGATCATCAGGCAACTGATGACACCCACGTTGAGGAAGAGCCGCAAGTCGCTGGTGCAGGTGGATCAAAGGCAGCTGGCAAGCGTAAAGCTCAACCTACCAAGGCTGCTCCATCCAAGAAGAAGAAGAAGACTAAAATCACCAGCTTGGAATCACGCCTTCATCAACGCGATACTGAGGACACCTCATTAGGTAATTTCAATATCTCTTATATTTATCATCCTTTTAGATAGTAATGTATTTGATGCATGATTATCATTTTTCCAGTGGGTTTGAAAGACTTTTCGGAAGACGTTTCAGGTTTAAAGAGCTCAAGTGCTCCAAAACTTCCAACCCCACAATCCTCACCACTACACACTCTTCAAAATCAGATCAATTTGACAGATACTTCTCCTTTGAAGGAAAGAGATATTGGTGAGCCTGACGCCTTCCGTATGTCTCCAAACATTAATGTCCATCAATTCAGAGATCAGGGCGGCATCAGTGCGTTCCATTATGGGAATCAGACCTCTCCGCCTCCCGCGAAAGAGGACACTGCCCCTCATAATCCACATTGGTCGTTACGTCGGAATTCGACGTGGACGTGTGTTTTGAATATCTGCGGGAAAGTCTTCCTCCCGCAGAAAGGGAGCGACAACGTCGCCGTATTCTCTAGGAATTGCTGAACTCAAATTCCTATCACCTAGCGAATACTATTTCTACCAATCAAGAAATAACCCGGGATTGGTTGGTGATGAACGAAGAATGGGATGAGCTGGAGTTTAAATTACTTGATGCCAAGAAAGAAGCCCTTAAGGCTTTAACTGAAGCTCAAGAGAATCATCACGCCTTTGAGGCTGAAATGGCCAATCGTCTTGCTGCTGAGGAAGCCAAGGCTACTCTTCAAAAGCAGATAGATGAACAAACGGAGCTGATTAAATCTCTTCAGGCCGAATCTTCCGCGAAAGACAAGCGCTTGGCTGACCTTAACGCCAAAAACCGAGACCAAGCCTTGGAATGCGCTGGTCACAAGATGGAACTTGTCCGAGCTAAAGCGGACATGAAGTGGCTTCCGGCGACAGCGATTCCCAAGGTATTCAAATTCTTTTTGACGCGAATGGTCGAACTTGTTCGTACTCATTCATTCTTATATATTTTAACAGGTTATTACTAACGTTCGGAACAGTGACAATCATGGGAACTGCGTCGCCATTCTTTTGAGTGCCTCAAAACAAGCTGGCCGGCAGATGGGCTTTGAGGAGGGTTATAAATTTGCTTCAGAAAGCAGGCTCCCGGAAGAACATATTCTGCACGGCCAGAACACTGCTGCCATTCTTATTGAAAACACAAAAGCTTTTGACACGTTGAAGTTTTCCCTTTCTGAGCATATATCTGAGCTTGCAGATAAGGAGGATGCTGTGGAGCAGTTAAAGGAACTTCTTGACCTTGATGAGGAAGATCAAGATGAAGCAGATGAAAATAATGCGGGAGGTGAAAATATTGCCCCGTAAATGTATATGTATATTCTTTGTAAATATTTCCCCTTTTTAATCTCTTTTGATCAATAATAAAAAGTTTGCTTCCTTCCTGTGCACTTTGTCTTATGTTATAATATAAGTGTCTTTCCGGAAATTTGTTTTTGACAATAAAAGATTACCAAAAAAAGAGCTACCACGGTAACATCCTCAAGCTAATGGCCAGGCGGAATCAAGTAACAAAATAATCATCAACAACTTAAAGAAGAAACTAGGATCCAAGAAAGGAAAGTGGGCCGAAGAGCTACCACGGTAACATCCTACATCATCTGACAGGCCAACACCAAAGAATGCAACAGGTCAAACACCTTTCTCATTGGTTTTTGGCTCGGAAGCAGTAATCCCTACCGAAATGGTAGTTCCCACTGCCAGAATAAGCATCCGTGATCCTCAAGCCAACAATGGGATCCTTCTCGAAGACTTGGATACTGTTGAAGAACTCAAAGACCTAGCCAAGATCAGAATGGCAGCATATCAACAAAAGGTAGCTGGGCATACAACAAAAGCATAAGGATGGAGATTTGGTGCTAAGGAAAGCCTTCCAAAACACAACCAACCCAGCCGATGGAAATCTAGCTCCTAAGTGGGAAGGACCATATTTTATTAAGTCAGAAGCTGGGAAGTGGGCATATCATCTGCTCACTATGGAAGGCAACAGATTACCAAGAGTGTGGAACGCTATCCATCTCAAGAAGTACTTTTTCTAGTCAGGATCCAGTATACTTAGAAATTCAAGCATCTAACGAGGATCAGAGATCCTAAAATGGGTAATATCTATCTGATCACTTATTTATTTAAGATTTTTATTAATTGTAGGATAGTATATTCTTAACGTTTATTTTTTCCAAGTTTTAAGTAACAATGTAGGGTTCTAGTAAAATGTTCAAGGACTAAGAGGTTGGTCACCTCTCCTTCACGTTTGAGTTACTTTACTATTTCCTTGGCCTTGCCCACGATTAAGGTATGATCCCCGATGGTCATATCGTCCAAGGTTCAAAGGCTTTCACCTTTCTTATAATTAGAGTTTCTACACTCTCGCCTGGAGCGCACGTTATCCAAAGTATAGTTCGGGGCAGCGGGACAAGTTCACTATATGTGGCTGATAATTTCGTTGTCTCCGGCTATAAGGAGGATCCTGTGATCTATGGTAGACGTACCATACCACCGGTTTATAACATTTTCATGTTATCTTAAGACAAAGGTTTCTAACATTTTCATGTTAGCCAAGGTTTTGGCGTTTTCACGTCACTTACGGTTGGGAAAATCCCCGTTAACATCCGTATCCTTGGGCCAGTCCCAATTTTAACACCAGTTTGTTGGGCTTGTCCCCGGTTTATTTGGGCTTGTCCCCAGTTTGTTGGGCTTGTCACCGGTTTATTAGGGCTTGTCCTCAAATTCTTTAACAGGCTTGTACCTAGTTCATTGGATTTAATCCCAAATGATTTCATAACTTATTTGCATCAAGTATCCTAAGTTCAACTATAAGGATCTATTTATGGATTCAAGATCCTTAATTCGTGTTTACAAGGATTACAGAAGGTTCAACGCTTATGGTAACCTAGGTCTTATTAGATCTTATGGTACGAATTTTACTTGTTGATTTACATTTACTTAGTTCAAAACTTTATAAGTTCTTTTAGTGAAAGGATCCAAGATCCTTAATACGTTTTTACAAAGATATTCTGTTCTTAAAACTTTTTATTCAAGAATATTTCTTAGAATCTTCAATAAAGCTAAGAAACTAATTTTGAGAATAATAGATAAAAACACATAAATAGTCAAAATGTGTTGTTTATTAAAACTTACTTAAAATTACCAAAAGCTAACCCTGACTTCACCATTTAAACATGGACCATTCATTCGGGTTAAAGTAAGTTGTTACTAATGGTTCAAGCAAGTGTAGGAAATTAAAGAGATGGGATTCAAAGGATTCATCCCCGCAAACAGAGGATCAATCCACCTTTGTTACCCCTATTAATTGTCTTAAGGATCCTAGATCCTGAAGAAACACGGACCTACTCCCCTAGACGGGTCTTAGATCTGATGAGTCTACATGGTAGGATACGAATAACAACCAGTACGATACAAGCCCAATTCCCTAAAGTCCAGTGACCAGAACCTGCAAAACCAACACCGTGAGATCGTTACGGGAAGAACAAAAGGGGGGGTCTTCCCGTAACCACCCTCCGGCGTGAGAATAAGTACAATTCCGACGAAGATAAAGTACTTAAGTAAATAGTGAGAGTACAGTGGGAGTGAATGAATACCTCATGATAGTTGAGACGGTATTTATAGCCGAAGGTTGTGAGAAGATGATTGGGCCAGCTGTCCTCTCTAGAAGATGCTCTCATAACCACCTGGACACGTGTCCTTACATGATAGGTTCAGTTATACGTTGCATGTGCATGTATAACAGCCTGGACACGTGTCCTCATGGGATAAGATGCTGGAAAACCCTTGCCATGTGCACGGTTATAACGGTTTTGCCAGGTTTTCTTTTATTTACTGGGCGAGAGATCACGTATTGCTCAAGAAAGCATCTTGGTAAATCTTCTAGAAGATAATTAGTTACTGAAAGCTGTCCCGGGGCATTACCTCTTGGTCATTTGTGCGGACGAATACTCCATCTTACGGATGAATTATGAGGATGCCAGGATGTTTCCGCATGTGCCATGAGGATGTTTCTTCCTGAGATGGCTAGGCGGGTAATCCATATGTCCCGCGGGCGTTTCGTGAGGGACCCTCAACTGATCCGCGGGTAGTACTTAACGGTATTTGGGTCTTTTTGGTACCCTACCTCTATAAGTCCCCCAGTCCAGTGTTTCTTCCACGTGAAGTACTTTGTGCGGGTGAAATTTTGGACCTAATGTGTATTTGGGGGTTTTTTATCCTGCAAGTTGGTAAGAAATATCTCTTGTTCCTGTGGATAATCATGAAAAAGGACAAGTTGGCCACTCGCAGGCGCGTGGGAAGGTGACAAGCGTGTATGCCGGCTATCACTGTACTCGATTGTACAACTTTTTCCCTTTTTCGAATTTCCCGCATGACGTGGCGACTGTCTATTAGGCGATTTTTCCTCTCTCCACTATTCATATCCCATCGCATTAATTGCGATGAGTATAAATTAGGAAAGTTAACTTTCTTTCGAAGTTTTATCGCCTTTGAATTCTGATTATCATCTTGCTTTTTCTTTCTGAACCTTCGACTTAACCACTCAATTTTTCTTATAACCGCTCATTACTTCATCAGAACTTATTGTAATGGCGACTATTCAGTCTCAAATTGATGAGGTAGAGGTCCAATGGGATCAATCTAATTATCAGAAGCTGATTAATACTTATGGTATTCCATCGCAGTGGGGACCGGAGTTTCCCTCTCCCGGTTCTATAGCCAGCCTACCACCGCCTGGCAAAATGGCTGTATATTCTGACTTCTTTGTTCACGGGAATTTCCGTTTTCCAATGACTAAGTTTTTTATGAAGGTGCTAAGAGCCTATGGGGTCCATTTATCCCAACTGCATCCTCGTGCCGTTGTACGAATTCGCCATTACGAATTCGTGTGTACTGCACATGGGATGTTGCCCCGAGTTGATCGATTTCCTGTTTTATACCGCCTTGCCAACCATGATGGTTGGTTCACGAGTTGATCGATTTCCTGTTTTCTACCGCCTTGCCAACCATGATGGTTGATTCACGTGTCATGGGTTAGCCGACAGGAGTATTGGTTATGAGGTCGAGAAGGGCTCCAAGAACTGGCGTAGCAAATTTTTCTGGATATCCGAGGACGTAGTGCCCAATACTATGGTCCGACGTCCTGTCACCGAAGCACTTCCGGATATTGTCACGGCTCCTCATAAGGGCCAAGAGTGGTTCCGCATCCTTGTTTCAGAGCCGACACCAATGCGGGCATTACCCGAGGAAGCACTTGTGTGGGCAGGCATGAGCCGTTTATGGCCGTCTCTGTACATGGAGCCTGTTCATTGGTTTGGATGATCGTAAGTTGTCTTTCTTTCTTTCGTCTTTTGCTTGGAGTTTTACGATTGACTTTTGTTTCTCCTCTACAGGTCTGGGACCCATGTTAAACGCTCTGTTTAACGATAGGGGTTGTACGCGGAAAAGCATCCGTGACGCGGGTGACAAGCCCGTTCTTGAAAAGTCTAAGGGGCAATTTCCTATTTTCGGTGAGGCTGCGTGCCGAACCTATTATTTCGGACGCTACCTTTCAATCAGGTGCGTACGTTTTAAACCCTCCTCCGTTTAATGCACTTACTTCTGATGGGATAATCGTCATTCTATCATCGAGTGACGATTCTGCAACCCAAAAGGAAGAGAGTTTTGATGATGTTTCTGAAATTTCATCTGTATCGCATCTATTGGCAGAGTTGGCATAAAAAAGATCTTTTGGGTCTTCTCAGGCCAGTGATGCGGGAGCGAGTGCTGCGGATACCAAGGATGAGCTAGTGGCTAGGAAACAACGGACATGTTGTCCTAGGAAGCCACAATCTAGCCTTGTGGAACGCATGAAGACGGTGATTGGTACATGTTTCATTTTCTACTTTCTACTGCTTTGATACGTGATTAAACGTGATTTTCTTGCGCAGATCCGTCGATTGTTGGGGATGATGTGTCGGAGAAATTACCATCACCAACCCCTAAATTCGAGAAACGACCATCTCCTCCCTCAGAGAAGGAGACGGAGGATAAGCCTTCTACCCCTCCCATTGAAGCAAATGTGGAGGGGTCCAATCTTTAGTCAGGAGTTAACGACTCCTTAGACTATCTTTTTTCAGTCTGTGAACGCTGTTGGTTCCCAGGATAATAACCCAGAAGTCAACGTAGAGGGTTTCAGGATCCATGAATCCCCATCTCGATCTCCTCCTCAATTTTTTTCTACTTCCTCACCTTTGACTACAGGTGTAGGAGGGAGTTTCCATTTTGGACCATCTGTCCATGATATTGGAGGGGGTTCTATGCATGGTACTCCTCAACAGTCCTCCTCAATACATGTTCGTCTTGAAACTTCTAGTTCACGTTATTACAAAGAGGCGAATTTAGGGGAGGACTACCATCTGTTTGTCCCGCCTTGGGACATTGTTAATGGGTCTCGGTTTTCCGACCCCAGAATGTGTATGAGTTTTGTTAAACACTGCGTGCCTCCTGCAGATATGGCGTACCAATGCGAACGTTCCCCCATGATCTTCATACCAATTTATCTTCGTCCCTGGCCAACACTTTGGCTTGTAGTCAGGAGATCTTACGTGAATGGCGAACGATGGGCGGGAAATTGGGTGAAGCTTCTCGAGCTGTCTAGAATGCTAAAAAAGAAGCTGAGGAGCATCACTTAGCAGCAAGTATGGCAAAGTGGAAAAAATCTGATGCCGAAATCGCCCTTAAGGGTGAACAAGACCGGAATGCTGCTGCCGCCCACCAGTGGAAGGAAGCCTGTGAGAGGCAAAATGAGGTCCTTGAGGCTACTCGTGCCGAGAGCCAAAAGAAGAAAGATGACTTGGCGAGGGCCCTTGAAGCCAATTCAGCCTTAGAAGGTCAGGTAACCCTCCAAGGCAACCGGATCCAGGAGCTCGAGGCAGAGCTAAAGCTGCAAAAGAAGCAGTCTGAGCTTAAAGAAAAAACTGCTACTGAAATGCAGTCTGCGTATGACTCCTTACTGCAATCTCGCATGGAGGCGGAAGCTCGTGCTACTGAAGCTTCCAGTGAGCAGCAAAGAATGGCCGACGAGTTGCAGGAGTTTCAGAGCAGAGCGGAGCGTGCCGAGCGAGATCGACAGTGGTTCCTCGCCCGGGGGCTTGATTCTGTGAGTCTCGCTCATAAGTTGTTCATTATACACCTCACACTTTTGATGCTAATAATTTACTTGTTTCCTTTATCAGGTCATCCGGCATATTAAGGGAAGCACTAAGCTTACTGATTGCTTTGCAAACTTAATAACTGCTTCCTCCCAGGTCGGCCGCGTGAAGGGCTTTAATGAAGGGATGGAGTATGCTCAAACTGGTCATTCCTTTGAAAATCATCCGCTTCACGGCCTTGATGTTAAGCAAGAATACGATATGCGGATTAAGGAGTATGACAGCCTAGTCTTTCCTCTACAAAATATGCTTCCGGAGTTTGCCTTCGCCGATGATGGCGAGCGACAAATGAGGAGCTATCTAGATGATGAGTCTAAGGACGCCTCGTCTGAGGATACTCCTCCAGAGGACACTTATGTTCCTAATCCTTAGAATAGATAGGATTTTTAGATTTGTAATAGTTTCTTCGTAGTTTTGTAACCATATTTGGATTATTAATAGAAGAAAACATTTTATCTTGAGGACATTATATTGTGTGAGGAATAATATCTTTGTAGGATATTTTGCATTATCAAAAATTTGAATATTTGCAAGTTGGATGATTTGGATGATGTGGCGGAAAGAGGAACACTAAGGGACAACTGACAAGACGTGTATAACGCTTTTTGACAGCCTGTTGTCACTTTTTCGAATCTCCCGCCTGACGTGTCAGTCATCCGATGGTCCGCATTTTCTCTTTCTTCTGGAAATCCGTCAGTCGCATTTATTGCGATGAGTATAAATAAGTCACATGTGGCCTCCAATTCATTCTTATCTTCAAATTTTATTCTCTCTCGAATATTTAGATCTTGAAACTTCTCAATTTAATCTCTTGTTTCTTAATCAATCAATGCCGATTTGATGGTTGGTGAAAAGAAAAATACTCCGCAATTCACGAAGTTGTCGTGAATTTAAAAGAAAAGGACTATAACGACGTCGTCCATGTATATGGTTTAGCGCCGAAATGGGGCCCGGAACGTCCGGCTGACGGTTCTTAACAAGAATTATTACAGTAGGTTAATGGCTAGGAGGATTTGAAAGGCATTATGGCATTAAGATTTCCAAGGTTTAGCCAAGGCTTAGCTCGGGACCCCACTACTCGTCGTATTTGGTTTGGTATTGCTACCGTGCATGACTTCGAGAGTCATGATGACATTACTGAGGAACGTCTTTATAAGAATATTTTTGCTTCTCACTTAGGGAAATTAGCAATCATTTTTCTGTGGACTTCGGGAAATCTCTTTCATGTAGCTTGGAAAGGAAATTTTGAGTCATGGGTACAGGACCTTTACATGTAAGACTTATTGCTCATGCAATTTGGTATCCTCATTTTGGTCAACCAGCTGTAGAAGCTTTTACACGGGGGGTGCTCCCGGGCTAGTGAATATCGCCTAATCTGGTGTTTATCAGTGGTGGTATACAATCGGTTTACGAACTAATGAAGATCTTTATACTAGAGCTCTTTTTCTATTATTTATTTCTGCCATATCTTTAATAGCGGGTTGGTTACACCTACAAACGAAATGGAAACCGAGCGTTTCGTGGTTCAAAAATGTAGACTCTCGTCTAAATAATCATTTATCAGGACTCTTTAGCGTAAGTTCCTTGGCTTGGACAGGGCATTTAGTCCATGTCGCTATTCCTGCATCCATAGGGGAAAACGTTCGATGGAATAATTTCTTAAATGTATTACCACTTATCCGCAAGGGTTAGGTCCACTTTTTACAGGTCAGTGGAATCTTTATGCTCAAAATCCCGATTCAAGTAGTCATTTATTTGGTACCTCCCAAGGAGCAGGAACTGCCATTTTAACCCTTCTCGGGGGATTCCATCCACAAACCCAAAGTTTATGGCTGACTGATGTGGCCCATCATCATTTAGCTATTGCATTTATTTTTCTCATTGCTGGGCATATGTATAGAACGCATTTTGGGATTGGGCACAGTATGAAAGATCTTTTAGATGCACATATCCCTCCGGGAGGGCGATTGGGACGTGGGCATAAGGGTCTTTATGACACAATTTATAATTCGATTCATTTTCAATTAGGCCTTGCTCTAGCTTCTTTAGGGGTTATTACTTCTTTCGTAGCTCAACATATGTACTCTTTACCGACTTATGCATTTATAGCACATGACTTTACTACCCAAGCTGCGTTATATACTCATCACCAATACATCGCAGGATTCATCATGACAGGAGCTTTTGCTCAAGGCGCTATATTTTTTATTAGGGATTACAATCCAGAACAGAATGAGGATAATGTATCGGCAAGAATGTTAGAACATAAAGAAGCTATCATATCTCATTTAAGTTGGGCCAGCCTCTTTTTGGGTTTCCATACCTTGGGACTTTATGTTCACAATGATGTCATGCTTGCCTTTGGTACTCCGGAAAAGCAAATCTTAATCGAACCTATATTTTCTCAATGGATACAATCTGCTCATGGTAAAACTTCATATGGGTTCGATATACTTTTATCTTCAACGAACGGCCCGGCATTCAATTCGGGTCGAAGCATATGGTTGCCAGGTTGGTTAAATGCTGTTAATGAGAATAGTAATTCACTATTCTTAACAATAGTTCCTGGAGACTTTTGGTTCATCATGCTATTGCTCTGGGTTTACATACAACTACGTTGATCTTAGTAAAAGGTGTTTTAGATGCACGTGGTTCCAAGTTAATGCCAGATAAAAAAGATTTTGGTTATAGTTTTCCATGCTATGGCCCAGGACGAGGCGATGCTTGTGATATTTCGGCTTGGGACGCATTTTATTTGGCAGTTTTTTGGATGTTAAATACCATTGGATGGGTTACTTTTTATTGGCATTGGAAGCACATTACATTATGCTAGGGTAATGTTTCACAGTTTAATGAATCTTCCACCTATTTGATGGGCTGGTTAAGAGATTATTTATGGTTAAACTCATTACAACTTATTAATGGATATAATCCTTTTGGTATGAATAGTTTATCAGTCTGGGCATGGATGTTTTTATTTGGACATCTTGTTTGGGCTATTGGATTTATGTTTTTAATTTCCTGGTGTGGATATTGGCAGGAATTGATTGAAACTTTAGCATGGGCTCATGAACGCACACCTTTGACCAATTTGATTCGTTGGAGAGATAAACCGGTGGCACTTTCCATTGTACAAGCAAGATTGGTGGGATTAGCCCACTTTTCTGTAGGTTATATATTTACTTATGCAGGTTTCTTGATTGCCTCTACATCAGGGAAATTTGGTTAATTTTTTTAATTGAATATTTTGTATCCGCGAAAATCTCATTTCTTTCGATGAAGAAGAGATCCACCTTTTTATCTTATATTTCTACATCTAGGATCCGACTTGTATCATGGATACTAATGGGAACTTAACGAGTATGGAAAAAAAAAGTTTGATTCAGAGGGAAAAGAAGAGGCATTGGAACAGAAATATCATTTGATTCGTCGATCCTCCAAAAATGAAATATGAAAAGTTCGATCGTTGAGTGACAAATGGGAAATTTATGGAAAGTTACAATCCCCACCGCGGAATAGTGCACCAACACGGCTTCATCGACGTTGTTTTTCAACTAGAAGGCCAAGAGCTAACTATCGAGACTTTGGACTATCCGGACACATACATCGTGAAATGGTTCCCAATTGCAACTAATCCTCTGGTGGGAAAGATGGTCGTATATACTGACTTTTTCACGACGGGGAACTTCCGATTACCCATAACGAAGTTTATGAAGGCTATATTGACATCCTATGGTCTTCACTTATCTCAAATTCATCCTCTTGGGATGCTACGTGTTCGTCACTTTGAATTCTGCTGTCAGGCTCACGTCATTGAGCCTACAGTTAGTCGGTTTGCCATCTTTTATAAGTTGACGAACCGTGATGGGTGGTATGGTTGGTCCGCTACCAAGAAGGGCCCTATTGGTACCGAGTGGTACCAGAGTCTTTATGAATGGAAACCTAAGTTTTTCTAGGTTCAGGAGGATGCAATCCCATTCACGATGAGTCGCCGTAAGGCTAATAATACCTCCCCCTCCGTCACTGCTACTACCGAAATTGACCTTCCTTGGTATACTACTTTGACCAAGACACCCACGCCGCTGTGGGCGATTCATGAGGGAGCGTTAGTACACGCGAAGATGAGCCGCTTATGGCCTTTCCCCAACTTGGAACCGTGCTTTGAAAATTCTGACAAGAGTAAGTTATTTTATTCTTTTTTGAATTTTACTTTGCCCTCTTGACATTTTTCAATTACAGGTGAAGGCTTTTTTCTTTCCACCCTCCAGGACAAGGTGGAAGGAATGATGGTGTGCAGGCCTATTCATCCAAGCGAGTTGTCGTTTCTTGAACGCACCCGGCCTTACTTTTTATTCTCTACCCGCCGCGCAGATCCTGTGGTGTCTGAGGCTATGTTCGCGAAAGGTGAGGAGATCATCGCCGAAGGTGAGGGAATTCTAAAACCTCAACCTCTTACTGCAATGACTCCTAGCGGGGTGATAGTACTTCTGTCTTCTAGTGAAGAATCATCACCCTGTGATGGAGAGGCACTTACCGATACTACTGATTTTCCAACTGTCTTGCCATCATCTATAGGTTTGACTCGGAAACTTGTTAAGAATCCAGCCACTAGTGCTACTGTGGGTGATGAGTCATCAAGCGACCGATAATGTCACCACTGAAGGTAAGCATCATTTTGTTGATGCGGGTGCTTCCAAAGCGGCTGGTAAGCGTAAGGTTTAACCTGTCAAGGTTGCTCCATCAAAGAAATCGAAGAGGCAGAAACCTGCTAATTTGGAAGCGCGCCTTCACCAACTTGCTTCCAAGGATATCTCCTTAGGTAATTCCAATGTTCCTCAAGTTTGTCACTTATTTATGAATCAAACACATGTCTGATATGTGTTTGTCCCTCTATAGAAGCCCTGAAAGATTTTTCTGAGGACGTTTCAGGTTTGAAGGACTCGGCTGTACCACTACCTCCATCTCCACCATCTTCACCTCCCAAGATCGTCCAAGAACCGATCATTGTGGCGGATGATTCTCCTTTGAAGGATAAGGAAGTTGGTAACACTTTAATATGTCACCTTCCTTCAACGTTCATCGCTTCAGGGATCAAGGAGGTGTTAGCACATTCGCCTATGGGCGTCAGAGCTCTCCATCTCCTCATGAGGAGGATGCTGCCCCGCATCATCCGCGTTGGTCTCTGCGCGAAAATTCAACACTAAACAACGTGGATGTATGTTTTGAATACTTTCGGGAAAGCCTTCCTCCCACCAAAAATGGAGCGACAACGTCGCCGTATTCGCCAAGAGTTATTGAACTCAAACTCTTATCATTTGGCGAATACTATTTCCACTAACCATGTTATATGCCGAGACTGGCTAGAGATGAATGAGGAGTGGTACGACCTGGAAATTAACTTGGCTGAAGCCAAGAAAGATGCCCTCGGGGCTATGAATGAGGCTAAAGAGAGCCACCAGGCTTTGGAAGCTGAGAGGGACAACCGTCTCGCTGCTGAGGAAGCCAATAACGTTCTCCAGAAGCAGTTGGATGAATGAGATGAGCTGATAAGAACTCTTCAAGCTGAATCAGCAGCTAAGGACAAGCGTTTGACCGACTTTGCCACCAAAAGCCGAGATCAGGCCTTGGAGTGTGCTGGTCATAAAATGGAACTTGTTCGGGCTAAGGCGGATAAGAAGTGGTTGTTGGCGGAAGAAGTTCCCAAGGTATTTGTCTTATTTTGTTGTAAATAATCAAATTGTCCACAATCATTTATGTTTAATTATTTCAACAGGCTATCGCTGATGTCCGGGATAGTGACGAGCTTGGAAATTGTGTTGCCATTCTTTTGAATGCGTCCAAACAAGCTGGTCGTCAAATAGGCTTCCAGGAAGGCTACAAATTTGTTTCAGAAGGCAAGCTTCCGGAAGAATATATTTTGCACGGCCAGGATACTGCTGCCATACTTATCCAAAAGACAAAAACTTTTGATGCTTTAAAGATTTCTCTTGTGGAGCAGATATCCAAGCTTGCGGACAAGGAGGACAACATAGATCAGCTGAAGGGCCTCCTTGGACTTGCTGAGGAAGATGAAGAGAATCAAGATGGAGCAAATAACGACAATGCGGAAGGCGAAGATGCCGCCCCATAGATGTAGATTTATCTTCCTTGTAATCATATTTCCTTTGTAATCTCTTTTGATCAATAATAAGAAGTTTGTTTTGTCCGGTACACTTTGTCTTATTTTTCATAATATAAGTGTTTGTAGGATCTTCTTGTTTGTCAATAAAGGATTACATGGCAACATATACTTACATGAGACTAAAATAAATTTCCATAGATCAGGCATAAGCCGAATTACAAAAAATGAATTACACAACTTTGCTAATCTATTTGGGCACGCAGGCCAAAGTAAGAAAGAAAGACCTTCGTAATATATGTAGCATTTTTTCAATTGAGCCCCTTTCCAAGTTCTAGGGATCTCCGTCCCATCCAACTTTTCTAACTTGTAGGCACATTTGGATAATACTTTTTTAACTTTATAAGGTCCCTCCCAAGTTGGGGCCAACTTGCCCGGAGGCTCCTGGCCAGAAGCCTCATTGTTGCGAAAGACAAAGTCTCCCGCATCGAACTCATATTTTTGGACCCGCCAGTTATAATACTTTTGCAACTGGCATTTATAATTGTGTTCGTGGATCGATGCTAGTTCCTTTCTCTCCTCAAGGAGGTCAAGATTCATCAGGAGTTCGTGATCATTATCATCGATCATCGAAACTCTTGCGGATGGAATCCCAATTTCGGCTGGGATCCTGGCCTTAGTGCCATAGGTTAGACTAAAAGGCGTTTCAGAATTACTAGAATTCTTTTGAGTGCGGAAGGCCCAAAGTACATGGGGCAACTCGTCAACCCAGCCCGTTCGTTTAGTTCCTAACCTCGCTTTGATTCCTGCCTTGATTGTTCGGTTGGTTTGCTCAACCTGACCGTTTGCTTGCGGATGGGCTACAGATGTGAAATTTTGAATGACTTGGAGTTCTTTCAGCCATTCTTGTAGTCCGCTCCGCAAACTGGGTCCCATTATCACTTACCAGTTCTTGCGGAAGTCCAAACCGGCAAATAATGAATTCCCAAATGAACTTCTTAACACTCGATGCCGTTATTGATGCGACCGGTTTGGCTTCGACCCATTTGGTGAAGTAATCAATAGCTACTATCATAAACTTAACTCATCCAGGGGCTTCTGGGAAAGGTCCCATAATATTGATAGCCCATTTCTAGAACGACCAAGCGGATGTTACCGGAATTAATTTGTTCTTTAGATGCAGGGTGTTGGGGGCATGACGTTGGCAAGAATCACATTTCCTGATTTTTTGCACAGCGTCTAGGTGCATGCCAGGCCAATAGTACCCCGCGTTCATGATCTTTGCCACAGTCATTCTAGGACCTGCGTGTAAGCCATAAATGCCTTCATGAACTTCTCAAATTAAGTAGTTTGCGTCTTCCGCGTCTACACATCGCAATAGCGGCCCTAGGAACGATCTCCGGTGTAAAATACCATCATTCATCTGGTAATTCAAGGCTTTGTGTTTTATCTTGCGGGCCTCAGCTTTTTCTGTTGGGAGGACTCTGGATGATATGTAGGCCTTGATCGGTGTCATCCACGATTCAACGGCCGTTTGTATTACCAACACTTGATTTTGTGGAACGGACGGGTGGTCCAGGACTTCAACACGAATGTCCTTAGCAAAGTGTTCGAAATTTGTTGAAGCTAACTTGCTAAGGGCGTCCGCAGACTTGTTCTCACTCCTCTTGATGAGAATAACGTTGAAGGAGGAGAATTGGTGAATTAAGTCCTCTGCTTACGAGAGATAAGAAGCCATAACATTGTTTTTTACTTCATAATTTCCATTAATCTGTCCCGCAATCAGCATGGAATCCACCCTTGCTTCCAAATGTTTTACCCCAAGCTTTTTAGCTATCCTCAAGCCTGCTAGGAAAGCCTCATATTCCGCCTCGTTATTAGTGCTTTTGAAGTCTAACTTTATGGCGTATGTGAATTCGTGGCCTTCGGGGGTTGACTAGCCTGAGGCCTGCGCCAGACCCCTCGCTGCTTGAGGCTCCGTCCGTGAACAATGACCAAATTTGTCCTTGTTAGGGAGGCGCTTGGGGTTGTTGCTCGATCAAACATTCTTTCTCTTTGTGTTGCGGAACCTCGGTAACGAAGTCCACAAGCACCTGCCCTTTAATCGCTGGTCTGGGTTTATATTCGATCGCATGTTCACCCAAATCGATGACCCATTTCGCCAGTCGCCTAGATAATTAAGGCTTACTCAGCATATTCTTGAGTTTATATCCAGTCAAGACGTTTATGGGGTGTCCCTGAAAATACATGCGGAGCCTTCGAGCTGCATAGACCAGTGCTAAAATAAGTTTTTCCAACATTAAGTATCTGGTCTTCGGATCTGACAACGTCCTACTGACATAATAAATTGGAGTTTGGACATTTTTCCTGTCCGTCAGTAATACGGCCCCCACAGCTATGTCAGATGCCGATAAGTACAACGTCAACGGTTCTCCTGCATAGGGAGTTGTCAAGGTGGGCAATTCCATTAAACATTTCTTGACTTCTTGGAATGCTTTTTCAGCTTCCGTGGTCCACTTGAATTGTGCCTTCTTGAGATAATTCCTCAACATTGAAACAAACGGATAAGATTTGGATGCATGATTTGCTAGGAACCTATTCAATGCTACCAATCTTCCATTGAGGGTCTGCACTTCCTTGAGGGATGAGGGAGAAGGCATGCGGGCCACCGCCTGGACCTTATCCAGGTTAGCTTTAAAGCCTGCACCAGTAACAATGACTCCAAGAAATTTTCCTTCCTTCATTCCGAAGGAACATTTAGCCGGGTTCAACTTCATGTTGATACCTCTCAAAGTCTCGAAAGTTTCTTCGATATCTCTCAGCATCTGATCTTCCTCAATTCTTTTGATCATCAAGTCATCCATGTAAACCTCTTGGTTTCGACCAATCTGGTTCTTAAATCCTTGGTCCATCAACCGTTGATATGTGGCACCCGCGTTCTTTAATCCGAAAGGCATCATTTTATAACAGAAAGTGCCTTGATCCGTGCGGAACGCTGTTTTATCCTCATCACCGGCCGCCATGCGGATTTGGTGATAACCTTTGTAGGCATCGAGGAAACATTTGAATTTAAACGGAGCCACAGCATCTACCTTGAGATCAATCTCTGGCAATGGATAACAATCTTTTGGGCAAGCTTTGTTTAAGTCCTTAAAATCAATGCACATCCGTCATTTTCCGTTAATCTTTGGAACGATGACCGGATTAGCCACCCATGTTTGATACTTGATTTCCCGGATGATCCCGACGTGAAGTAGATCTTGCACTTGTTCATTCATAGCTTTCGTTTGTTCTGGGCCCATCTTTCGCTTTTTCTGGACAATCAGCGTAAACATCGGGTTTACCCTTAATTTGTGTTCCACAATGCTCTGCGGGATACCTGTCATGTCCGCGGGCTGCCAAGCGAAGATGTCCATATTCTTGGTCAATAGCTGCTTTAAAAAATTCCTTACTATCTCAGAGATAGCAGGTCCGATCACGACTGTCTGATCGGGGATTTCTTATTCAATATCCATTTTTCGGCTCGGTCCTCTGAGTCTGCTTTAGGAGCTTGCTGGGTTTTGAGCTCTCTGCTGCGAAGTAGTGTCGGTTGACGTGAATGATTGCGACCCCAGTGCGAGTTGGAACCCCAACCGCACCGTAAGCTATGGACGGATGAGCATTGGAGTCTTCAATTGCTTCCCGCCCCAAGCTAATGTCATGCTTGGATGTTGCTGGTAGAACCAGAAACTCAACTTCCTCTGTTCTTGGATGTGTCCCGTCACTAAGAGTGATCGGAAATGATATTACCCCTCGCGGGTGCATTATCTCTCCTCCAAAACCAGATACGGGAGCATGAATTGGTTTTAACTTTTCTTTGTCTTCATCATCGAGCTATTAGAAGCACTGTTCATACATAATGTCAGATGTACTACCAGTGTCGAAGAAGACGTATTGTGATCTGTAGTGGCCAAAGAGAGCGGTGATAATCAAGAGATTCTTGTTACACCGTCCGCCTTTAATTCTCGGGAAGATCACAGGCTCGTTCTTCCACTTCTCATCCTCTAAATCTCTTCTTTTTCCTCCAACTTTATACCCACCTTGAATCAATCAATCAATCAATCATACCCAGTGAAGTCCCACCAACAGCCAAGCTATAGGTAGGGTCTGGGGAGGGTGAGATGTAGGCACACCGTACCTCTATCCAAAAGGATAAAGTGGTGGCTTTCAAAGAGACCCTCAGCTCTAAAGAACATATGTATGAAGCAATACAAAAGAAATCAAAGTTCAACAGTAATAATGATAATAGTAATGATAATAATATTAATAATAATAATAATAATAATAATATATGTGGAAAGAATATACTAATACTATATATATGGAAAGAATAATACTAATAATAATACTAATACTAATACTATATATGTGGCCAAAATAAGGTAAATAGAAGCCCTAAGGACCCCTAAGGAATTCCTTTGTTCCTAAAAATCCTTAACTTTAATTCTACTTCTCCATGAATTCCTATCTTCAACCATGTCCTCGGAAGGGTTAAGTCTATCAAATCATGCTTAATCCTCTCATCCCACGTCAATTTAGGTCGTCCTCTACCCCTCCTCCCTTCTATAGTAACGTTTTCTATGGATCTAACAGGATTCATCGGCTGTCTTCTCTTCACATGTCCAAACCATCTCAATATCCACTCTCTTATCTTGCCTGCCCACCTTGAATCATATGAACATTCAAGTCCTTGACTTGTTTTTTGGATGGGCCCTGGTTATCTCGTGCGGGAGCCTTACCGGTCCCAGGTTTTGTACCTTTGAGTAAATGTTCGAGTTTGCCCGATTTCACATCCACTTCGATTTCATTTTTAAGGCCACACATTCGTTCGTGTTGTGCCCGATGTCGTTGTGAAATGAGCAATGCTTCTTGGCATCTAGGAAAGATCTTCTTGTAAGTGGCTGGGGTTTGCGGAAATTCATGTTCTCAGTTGTGAGGATTTCTGAGGGAGTCATTGACAATGGCGTCCAGCTATTAGAGAACCGAGTTGACTCATTCTGTTTGTTTTTTATTGCCAATCAAAGATTGTGTGTCAAATGGCTTTGATGTCTCCGCATTTGGCTGAAGTCTAGACCAAATCGTTCCTTTGGCTTGTTTGTTTAGTCTTGGATTTTGGAATTCCACCTTCAATTTTTGCTTTGAATTATTATAGCCCAAAGTTTTTTCAGTTCTGGCATATAACTTTGCTGCTGTCATAATATTATCCCATTCTTTTGGCATTCCATCTCTGCCAGTTATTGTACGGATTAACGCATCACACCTGACATTCTTGCGGAAGGCTCCGCGAAGCATGTCCTCGCTAACCCCACCAATATTTAGACTTTCATCGTTGAACCGGGTAATGAAGTCTTCGACAGATTCGTTATCTCGGCGAATAACGTCCAATATTTCGGACTGGTCGCGGGTATGTTTCTTTTGTTGACTGAATTGCTGGGAAAATTTTTTCACCAAATCATCCCAGCTGAAAATCTGACCATACGGGAGTTTTTCAAACCATTCACGCGCTGCCCCTGTTAGTGTCAATGCGAACATGTGACACCAATAAGGGAGCATCCACCCGCTTACACCCCCCACTGCCACAAAATTCTGGAGATGATCACTTGGATCAGTCATTCCATTGTACTTGCCAACCGACGTGGGTATTTTGGCATTAACCGGGAAGTGTGCGGTTGCAATGCTCGATATGAACTTTGATTTCTCAGAAAAAGCTGTTGGGCGATATGGTTTAGTAAAGTCCTCTTCCGCATCACTGTGATATTGAGTATGACGGATTACGTCTCGCGGACGGCTGATCTCCTCCCGTGAACGTAATCTGCTATCACCAGCGTAAGAACTGTAACCACCCGGGTGATAAGTTGAATCATAACTATCTAGCCCGTCTACGTAAGATGACATCCGCATGTCTATGCGAGGAAGGGGACGCAATCTTCGTATTTCACCAAAATCTTGTTCCTGTTGATTGTAACGGATCTGACTTCCTCTCCCTGTTGGTGGGGGAGAAAGAGATCTTCTCGGAGTTTCGTTATAATTCAAAGTACGGACGTGGAAACGCTCGTTCCGCACTCTTCGCTCATATTCAGCTGCTATACTTTCCAGTTGAATCCGGAGCCATTCTTCTGGAGATAGTGGCCCCCCTAGATCTTAATTACGTTGATTAATTCTTGCCAGGTCGTATTCACCATAATCATCTTCCAACCCTAACTCGGATCGAGTTCGGTGGGTCTGCCTCATAATTCGTCCGAGGACAACCAAATTCGTACCTTCTGGTGCTGTGACACGTCCCAAATCGGTAAAAGTTGTTCTTATTGGTGCGGTGACACGCTCGAGGGTCTGACCACCAGGTGTTATGTCAGTTGTTCGTGAAGTATGAGCTGTGGTATGTGCAAAAATACTCGAAGCAAGACCTTCAAGTATTTCTGTACCGATAACATGTGGAGTAGGCGCAGGAGTTCCCGTCGGCCCTTCAGGATTTTGACTCATATCGTAGAATCGAACCAAAACACAGAATTAATGCTGTTCTAACACAAGCACGGATGACGCCAATGAAGAAACACGGATCTACTCCCCTAGACAGGTCTTAGATCCGATGAGTCTACAGGTTAGGATACGGATAACAACCAGTATGATACAAGCCCAATTCCCTGAAGTCCAGTGACCAGAACCTGCAAAACCAACACCGTGAGATCGTTACGGGAAGGACAAGAGGGGGGTCTTCTCGTAACCACCCTCCGGCGTGAGAATAAGTACAATTCCAACGAAGATAAAGTACTTAAGTAAATAGTTAGAGTACAGTGGGAGTGAATGAATACCTCAAGATAGTTGAGACGATATTTATAGCCGAAGGATGTGAAAAGATGATTGGGCCAGCTGTCCTTTCTAGAAGATGATCTCGTAACCACCTGGACATGTGTCCTTATATGATAGGTTCAGTTACACGTTGCATGTGCATGTATAACAACCTGGACACGTGTCCTCACGGGATAGGATGCTGGACAACCCTGGCCATGTGCACGGTTATAACGGCTTTGCCATGTGTCCTTTATTTACTGGGAGAGAGATCACGTATTGCTCAAGAAAGCATCTTGGTAAATCTTCTAGAATTTAATTAGTTACTGACAGCTGTCCCGGGGCATTACCTCTTGGTCATTTGTGCGGATGAATACTCCGTCTTGCGGATGATTTCTGAGGATGCCAGGATGCTTCCGCATGTGCCATGAGGATGTTTCTTCCTGAGATGGCTAGGCGGGTGATCCATATGTCCCGCGGGCCTTTCGTGAGGGACCCTCAACTGACCCGCGGGTAGTACTTTAAGGGTATTTGGGTCTTTTTGGTACCCTACCTCTATAGATCTTTTTGCAACCAAATTGTTCATAAAAATATCAACAAAAGAAAAAAAAACGGGCTCCGGCCTTGTCTTTATCATCCCTCATTGCCCGTTTCCACAGCATCCCCTTCGGTGGCTGCTTCTTTTCCTTTACCCTCATCACCTGCATCCTTCACACTGCTGGTCGCAGCTTCACCTTCCTCTGCAGCCTTGTCCTCTTGACCAACATCCTCCTCTTCTGCTACTCCCAACCTAGCCAAAGACTTCTTCCAATCATCCACCTCCTAGTTAGCCTTATCAAAGGAAGGATCATTTGCTTCAGCCACAAATTGGATCCTTGCCTGGAGGATCAAATTTGCTACGGACATCTTCGCTTCATCAGTTGCGGCCTTGATCCCTTCTTTCATCTTCATTTCCATAGCATGAACTTGGGTGTCCAGCCTGCTTCTTCCCCATTGTAAGCTTCTCAACGAGCTTGTCCCTTAGCAGCAGCAAGAGTCCTCATGCCGGTCAAAGTGTCTTCAAGCTCCTTGATGATGGACCCATAGTAGGAGTGAAAGCCTTGGACACCCTACAAATCCCAAGCTCGGAATCAACAAAAATTTACCAAACGAGACTGACACAAGGAAGAAAGGATCCTTACCACAGTAACCGCTTCTTGAAGCTGGTTCTCAATGTCTTGCACTATGGTTTGAGGTTCCGGTTGCTTCCTCATCTTCCCAGACTGATCCTTAGCCCCTGGTGGTCACAGTATGAGGGCCCTACTTGGACGACAGACTTGGGATAGCTCTTTCTTGACTGTCTTTGGGAGAGATCAAGTGATCGATGTCGTCAAGCGAGAACTTAGCAGCAGGCTTGTTGGCGGATTTCGGCATGTCTACGACACATAACAAAAACAGATAAGTTTTCATTTACAAAAATTAATATATTTTATCCTTATGACTATACTTACTTGACATGTTACTTTGAGGTGAGATGTTTACTGTTCAACTTCTGAATCAGAATTAGGGATCCTGATCTTGAAAACTCCGGACTGTTGGGCTCAATGCAAGGAATGCGTCTACTCTCTCTTTTGGTTCCTGTAAGCTTGGCAAGATGCGTAAAGTTCTAAACTGCACAACAGAAAAGAAGCAAATCAGTATTTTTGACCTAAAATCAACAAGCAGCAATAAAATTCAGAAATCCTACCTACCCCGCCTAATCCACTTAGTCGGAAGGGTAATTTCCGTTCAGGATAGAGTCGCGCCTGACCAAAGAAAAACTGATCTTCCAAGTGAGAATCGTTTTGTGTGACTTTGTCGAGCGGAATCGGTTGGTGAGGTTTGGATTTAAGCAGGTAGCAAATGGAACCATGGGTGTACAAAGAGTATATGTAGGATAATTCGGAGAGACTAAACTCGAGGTCCGTGTTTTGGCTATTATTTCTTCAAGAGTCCCATAAAGCTCGCCATATCATCGCAATGCCTGGATGTAGCTAATGCTAATAAGGGTAAAGAATATTTGGGTAAACTCCGGGAATGGATACGCATAACCGAGCAGGAAGGGACAAGCTGGAAAAACCAAACCCATACCTTTGAGGATATGGTCACTTGGGGTCGAGGAATCATATGGTCTAAAACACGGTATTTGGGAGGAAAAAAGGGTGCTATTTGGTCGATCTCGAGATCTGTGAATTTGCAAATTTCCAACGAAGGGTTTTAAAGTAAGCCTTGGCTTTTCATAACTACGGCCATCTGGTTAGACGAGTGCGAAAAAAAACTATCGATAGACATCAGAATACGAAAGAAAGAGAGGGAGATAAAGGATTACCTGGATTAGGAATGTATGAAAGATGAGAAGCTTCCGGAATGAGGCGAATAAGAAGGGAGTTGATTATTTACTTTTAGTCCTTATCTTGGTTAATTATTTTTATCTAACCCCTATTTACGTCCTTTCGTATCATCAATTTTGACAAGCTGTTTTGAATTTTGAATGCAACTTGACGGCTTTAAAATTATCAACAACAGCCAAATGGGGGCTTGTTGAGCCTCAAATAATTAACTATTGAGGATACGTTATTCTTGATATAGAGGCTGGATCCGTTATCCTTCTGAAGAACTGCGGAGCTGCGGCAGGATGAAGGATCCTCAGCAATTGGTATTATTAACAACTGTTTATCGTGTGTAGGTTGTTAGTCAACAAGTGCAACGCCTCCAAGACCTAATCTACCACCTATTTCGCTACTAGACTTCTCAGAGCACGTGGTCAAATGGCACGAGGGAAGTGAGTGGAAAGATGGCGTGATCAAAGTTAGGTCACTTCACAACATACACATTCATTTCACTGACGGCATACATTCACAAATACTCAGTCAAGAACTCTCTAGCAGTTCATACACACACTTAGTTTTCTTGTAACCTCTGATCATAAACTCCACTATTGTAACCCGATTTTTTACATTAATAAAGTGGTGGATAGACAATTGTCATCACCCGGGGTTTTTTTCCTTTGATCTAATCAAGTTCAAGGGGTTTTTCCTCGTAACAAATCACGTTGTTATCCTCTATTTCATTTATACAATCGTTGTTAATACCATAGCACTATACCTCACAATTACATATTTGGATACATTATCCTTAGTAAATTTTGTCCAAAACAATATCCATAAATACTTAACATAGTAACCAAAACATGTCCAGTTCGCTTATTAAACGGAAGTTACCGGATTTTCACAAACCACTATTGAACGAACGCGGCCTTTGTCCGTGTTCGTCTGTTAAGCTTACCAAACGAAATTTTTTTTGCTCATGTCCGGTACGTTATTAAGCGGGCGGACATAACCGAAACTTCCCGCCAAACGGCCGGCCGGTTTGCTTATAGCCCTAACAACCCCTATTCCGACAAGCCAAACATGATATTTTTTGGTTTTGGGTGTCATTTAACGTGGACTTATTATACCATGCATTAAGGCGTATATGAATAGTTTTGGGTGAGGTGATGTTACCAACCGAAACCACTGCAAGGTATAAGACTAGTCACATCTCGGTTGTGTATGTTTATAAGACAAATAGGTTCATTCACCCATTGGAATAGTCCTTTTGGATTGACTTATTCTGTTTGGCTTGTAACAGAAGACTTTAAGATAGCAACTTCGAATAGCAAATTGTTATTCCCACGATAGCTACCGTTGTGGGATGCGAGATGCCTAATTTTTGATATTGGTGTGGATGCGGATGCTAGAGGTGAAAAACAAGTTTTAGTCCTATGTGTAGAGTTCGTTGTTGCACTTCGTCAAGTAACGTACGGAAACGCCCCCAACTCATTAGGTGAATATTTTGAAGACATCCGAGAAATCAACAAGGGTAAGTATGTATTGTAATGCAACATCCCGTTTTCAAATATACATATGAAGTACTTATGTTTTATTAGCTCTGCTTGTGGTGCGCACATATGATGTATATATGTGTGAACCCTCGGGTGGGCAAAAGTGGAAAATTGCACTAATTTTGACGTTATTTTACTAATCTCCGTGAAAATAACGTTAAAAGTGACGGACGGTTAATCAGGCATCATGTAGTGGCGTTGATAGCCGAAAGACAAGGGTACATGCACCGATCAGCCGGTGTCCCGATGATTGAGTGCTATGTGCCTTATGTCCAAGGCTTGATGCAAAACTACTATCGAGCCGGGGGTCTCACCGAAAGCAGCCTCTCTATCCTTATAGGGTAGAGGTAAGGCTGTCTACATCTTACCCTCCTCAGACCCTACCATAGCTTTGCTATTGGTGGGATATACTGAGTACGATGATGATGATGATGATGATGATGATGATGATGATGATGAGTACATATGTTTTATGAAGATTTTTGTTTACATCTAATAGCAATATTATTAAGGAGTTAATTATGAGTTAGTTGGAGTGTAAAAAAAGCAAAAGAAAAATCTTGAGTTAGTTAATGATAATGTTTAGTTAGTTTATCATCAATGATTTGGGTATTATTGTTTGATGATAAACTTGTAGTAAAGAATATTAAAAGATTTTGTTTGATGTTAAACCAATCTAAATTAAAACGGAGGTTTTTGAGCTCGAAAAGAACCAAATTTGAGTTCGAGGCTAGCTCAATCCCTATTTAATTACAACAAGCCTCAATTGCATGTAGTTTGATTGTTTCATGTTTTCTTTATGTGTATAATTATTTATTTTAATAACTTATGATCGTTAAATAAATATTGATAATTCCCAACAAATATTAAAATATGCCATAAAAATCTTAGAATTACAATGATACTTCATTTATGTTTTGCAGGTGACACCGCATTATGTTAAAATGTACAACCAATTGAGTGTCTTAACTTAAACTCATTCAAATTGCTTAAACACATATTTACCTTTTCACATATTCTTTATTGTACTAAGTTCACTGGAAACACATTCACTAAGCTATCAAATATTCAATA
>NW_027506332.1:0-125329 GCF_021521415.1 Bidens hawaiensis | reverse complement strand
TATATATAATAAGATGATTACTTATTGTTGATGATGGCCTAACTGTTTTATCCCCATAATTTTAAAACTCTTGGGATGACTATTATGATTATTATTATTATTATTGATGTTATTTATTAAAACTTGAACTCACTCAGTTTAAGCTGACTTTGTGTGCATGTTAGTGTGAGATTCAGGTTAGGAGGAGGATGCCTTATCGCTTGGACGTGCACGAAGCTACTTGGACGGTGAAGGGCATACGTGGATGGAAGATTTTATTATTAAACATTTTATTTTAAAAAGTTTTATAAAATTTAATTAAATTGGTTTCGGGCAATATTCCCGGGATTTTGGGAACTTATTTTATTATTTATGTTTTCCGCTGAATTATACTCTGAATTGGTTATTTTAATGAAATGAATCATTTTTAAGTTTAAATATTTTTACAAGTGTTTTGAATGATTTACCAACTATGGGGTTCCTGGGGTTCGGGACCTTACAATATCTCACCATTTTCACTTAAAAACCGAACTTCCACTCTCGTAAAACGTTAATTAAAAATCATTAATAGTCTAAATCGTAACGTTTAAAATATAAAATAAAACTCATTTCGTTGACATGTCAGATAAATCTCTAAATTTATAATTATTAATTCAAGAATCGCGAACTTTATACCCCTCATGTCGTCACCTATAAAATAATAATATAATAATCAAGATTGTTAAAACTTGTATTATAATCTCAAAACCTCAACATAACTTATCAATATATAATCACGTTAGATTCTCGATTAAAGTCTCGTATTATTTATCCTAATTAGTGTGGATCATTCAAGTCGGATTTTGTGACGCGTTCGGTTCATACGCCGTTTACAACCTTACAACACTTTCGGTTGCTTCGTTTCGTTATCATGTTTTCGGCTTATATTACAAGTTTAGCTTCGATTTCAAGGTGAGTTTCTCACAACCCCTTTTTAACGTTTTCATATTTTGGGGTAGCATATGTATCTTATTAGAAATTCAAAGTATTACGATTTCGCTTACAAACTACAATTCACTATATGGACTTGTGTGTTACTTGATTACTTGCTCGAATTTACTTGCACGTGGTAGCCTCAATAAGTATGATCATACGCCCCCTTTTCACTCAAGTCCATTTGTATCGAGTGGAAATGGGCCTCATTATACGAGTACCTTGGTCGTTAACAACTGGAAAGGACCTTACTTGCGCGATTACTCGAGTACGTTGGTTGATACCAACTAGAAAGGACTTTACTTGCTCGTTTATCACTTGTCCATGAATTGTATAATTTTTTTACATATTATATCAAACTGTGGGAATCTCACCAGCTATGTTCATAGCTGACTTTATTTTATACATATGTTAAAGGTGTAAAGATACAAGGATGAAAGTTAGAATACACATAGCATGCCTATAGGATATTCAAAGAATAACTTGTCATTTATTTATTGTTTCAACTTGTGTTATTTGATAAACTTGTGTTACATGATGATTTAAATGAAATAATGTTATTATGGTCATCTAATAGTGTCACGTGTGTTTGAGCAATCTGTACATCACATTCAGGCGTTTCCGCTTTAGCCGGGGTGTTACATATTTTTTATATCGATTATTCTATTTAATTTCGGGACCAAATTTTCAAAAATAGGGAATGCTCTGACATTCCTCGATTTTTATTTGTATTTGATTTTGTGAACCCGACCCGTTAGGTCGTTTGAATGTATTTTATGTATTATTTATCATCAATAAAATATTCTCGAAGATTGCAGTTCATCCCTCGTTCATTCTTTTTATTTTCGATCATATAATAAAACTCCGGATGTTAATGTTCAAACAATTCGCAAATTAATTCGTGTATAATTTGAAAATTATCCAAGCATATTAATTTTGTTTCAATTATAAAACATTTGAACCAATGATTTACAAAACATTAAGGAATAATAATAAAAAAAAAGGTAGTGATTGGTGGTGGTGGACTAGTGGTGGTAGTGGGTGGTGGATGGTGGTCGTGAGGGTGGGTAGCGGTGGTGGCGATAGCCGGGGGTGATGTTTAGTGGTGGAAACTGTGGCGTATGGTGGTGGTGGGTGGAAGCGGTGGTAGTGGTGGTGGGGATGGCAATGTAGGTGATGTAAGGTGTAAAAGGTAATGAAATGAGAAACAAAATGTACGAAATGAGTTTGGGGTGTTTTAAATGAATGAATTGGATGCAGGGCCGGCCCCTTAGGCCAGCGAAATCATGCTAAGCTATAGTCTCTCACTTACTTAAGGCCTTCAAATAAAAAAAATTATACACATACACACGCACACACATATAGCGGACGGATTAAAATCTAAGTTATGTATTGGTTTGGTGGTAAGCTTTTGTGTTGCATTGCTTCAGGTCATGAGTTTGGGACCTACTATAAGGCTCTTTTTTATTTTTATTTTATTTCTTCTTAATTGTCCTGAAAGGGTGACAAAATCTCATTTATATTTAGTCCTTCAAAATCATCGTCCTGGCCCTCAATGTACGATGTAACATGTGATTTCATTTCATTGACTAACAAACATTTTTTTTATTCCAGTCATATTTACTTATTTGTTTCACCTCTTATTCATGCTTACTTAATGCTCTACAAAACGTTAACTTAAGTAGTTCTAGTGTATTTATTATGGTGATATTTGTGTATGCCTGAAACCATGTGAAACGCACAGATTTAACAAATGAGGGTATGACCCATTTATTTATTAGTAAAATACATAAGCGACGGGGGCCTATGATTTCTTATTTGAAGAAAAAAGTTAGGAAATTTATTGATTTCCTCTATCAAATAAGTGCTGGAAAGAGACACATAAAATGACATCTTGAGAATTCAACTCTTAAACAATGCAAATGTCGTATGAACACAGTTATTATTATTCTAAAACCATGAAGAAGCTATCAAGCATACCCAACCACTTACCTTCTTCACCCAAAAAAAAAAAACATCTAGAAAATCAAACTATAACATCAAAACTGATCACTTCTAAAGTTTGAAGGTAGTTGGATTTAATGGAAATTTCTTACTATTTGTATTGCCATGCAAATGCCACTAAACACAACTACAAATGATATTTAAATACAATTTATTTATAATAAAAATGAAACATTTACATCTATACCCTCCCTAACTTTTCTTATTAAATATTTCCTCAATACCAAACATTTAATTACATATCTTCTCTCCCTAGACCATATAAATTACATATCTTCCAATTTCATTAAAATTAATTAACTAAATGACTATTTTACCTTTAGTAAACCAATGTACATATATCCCCTTCTTAATATTAAGAATTACATATATCTCCAATTTAAACCCAAACCGAGTCATTTTAAAACGTTCATATCGAAGCTCATAAATTCAATTGAAGTCAATTTTTAATCGTTTGAAAATATAAAAAAATATTTTTTTACATAGTTTATAGATTCAATATTTTTAACATAAGTGACATATCAACAAATTACATTATATAATATTGTATAAAAAATTATTACTTTAACGAAACTATAAAAGTAACTTGCATGCACTAGATTAAGGAAAGAAAACTAAAAAAGATGTCAAATGTTTACATCATATCATGTATGTAAATTGATAAGGGTATGTATTGTAAATTGAAGAGGGTAATATGGTAATTGTACAATAGAAGGGAAAATATGTAATTACATGTTTAAGATTGGGAAATATGTAATAAGCTAAGTTCGAGCATTCCCAATCCATCCCCTAAAATTATGTGAGGAGAGTTTGTAAATTATAGGGGGGTGTTGTGGGTGGTTGTGAGTGTAAATTATAAGGTGGAGAGAGAGAAAATGTAGTGATTTTTTTTTTTAATTTGAGAAAAAGGTAGTGATTTTTTTTAATTTGTGAAAAAGATAGTGATTTTTTGTAAATTATAGAGTGGAGAGAGAAAACTGTAATGATAAAGGTATAAAAAAGTATTATTTAATTGAACATGAGAGCGAAATGTAGTGTTTTTTAGTATAATTATAGAGATGAGGATGGGGGACGGGCCAGGAATGCTCTTAGAGCATTCCCAACCCATCCCCTAAATTATGTGAGAAGGGTTTGTAAATTATAGGGTGAGGTTATGAGTGGTTGTGAGTGTAAATTATAGGATGGAGAAAGAAAAGGTAGTGATTTTTTGTAAATTTGGGGGAAAGGTAGTGACTTTTTTTGTAAATTATAGGGTGGAAAGAGAAAACTATAATGAAAAAGGTATAAAAAATATTATTTAATTAAACAGGAGAGAGAAATATAGTGTTTTTTAGTGTAATTATATGATATATATAAATATAGGGATATGAAACAGGATGAGAATGCTCTTAGGAAGGGAATATATATAAAAATCCCTAAAAAAATATAAGTTCCTTCAGTGATTAATTTGTATAAAAATATGAAAAGATGCAATGACTTCAATAAGCACCAAAGTTTTTGTTGTCTGCTCGTTTTCTTCACTTGCGGTATATCCAGTGCAAGTGTGTATATTAAATTAGAACTTACTTTCCGTAACTAATTTTTAGTTTTTACATTAGGTTGATTGTAGGTAACCTTTATGCAAGGACGAAGGGCGTCGGCGGACTATGCGGCCTTTATAACCGAGTTTGATGCTTTTACGGTTCTGATTAAAGATTTAAAGACAATATCTATGTTCCTTATGCTTCATGACTTTCGAATGTTTCCGTTGATTTAATGAGTAAAATTCTTGAGTTTAAGAACTATGTTTGAAGAGTAAATCCAACCACTAGGACACCCTGGGTTCAAGGCATTCAAGTTTGGTATCAATGCATGAGTTTGATAAATTTTAGCATTCCCTAGTGCTTGAAATCAAACTAAGAATGGGACTAATGTATGATGCCAGTACGGATAGTCGGATGCCGTGTATACCTGCTAGTTTGATGAAAATTATTTGTTGACATTCTCACATACATTTTTTAATATCTTAGTTTTCTTATAGTTATATTACCTATTAAATTACACTAGTACAGAAAATGACCAGTTTAAAACAGTTATATAGCGTATAACAACGATTTTAAAACCGTTTTAGCTGAAGCATTGCAAAATATAACTAAAACGGTTTCAAAACCGGTTTATATCCTAGAGGATATTAAAACGGGTTGTAACCGGTATATTATATATTTAACAATGGGTTGGTAACTGTTATGAATTTTTATTTAGAACGGGCTCTTAACCGGTGTAGAGAACCTAATACTAACGTGTTTTTAACCGTTGTTATTAAATTATTTACAAAGAACCAAAAACCGGTGTAATGAAGTTATTACAACGGGCTCTAAAACGGTGTTCACTATAAATACAACGATTAACGAACCGATGTATTTATGTTTTTGTAACGGCTTTTTAACTGGCATTTATAACGAACCGATGTATTTATGTCATGAACACCGTTTTAAAAAATAACGGTGTTCACCGTTACTTACAAGATGATCCCCTTATCTAATCATAGGTAGTCACGAAAGTCTTTTATTTTTAACGGTGTTCACCGTTAAATAAAATTAACGGTGCAAAAGGCTTTAAAAAATAACCATTTTAAATGCATATGATAATATAATAGCTTAAGATAGTTTAAAGAATGGTTTCACGTGTTTTAATCAATGTATATGTAAGTATCTACATCTATGTGTATTGTATGTATGTATGTGTGTATGTATGCATGTATGTGTGTGCCAATGTATGTATGTGTGTATGCATGTATGTATATGTGTATGCATGCATGCATGTATGTATGTATGTATGTATAACACCCTCAATTTTCGACTAACGGAGTTTTACCACAAGGCATATGACATATTAGGATCTAGCCACGTGTCATACTGAACAACCATTTAATAGAATAAAAATGTCATTTAATAAAACTCATTAATGTGAGTAAATACAATTTTGATGTAAGTTACTTGTGCGAAAGCATAAAACAACTACAAGTTGTAAATAACTAGTTCATAGTTAAATTCCTAGACACTACAATTCATGTAACCAAACAAGCTTGATTGTTTAATAAATGCCATGCAACCACAATGTAATCCTAACTCCTGATGTGCACCATAATGACCTGAGAAAACATGTTAAAAAGTGTCACCACAATGGTTGGTGAGTTCACAGGTTTGTATCTAAAACAAGTTTTTTGAATAAGTAGATAAAGTAAGCATTGTCTTATATTAGTTAATCATGATAGTATTCATGATACAATAGTGTAGTGTCCATTGCGACAGAAGCTGACATGTTGGTTTGAGCCTCCCACCAACTCTTTAACGTGACTTGGCAATGTTTAGGTCAATGTTACACCCGTCCGATATTTAGTCGAGTTTTTGCGTGGGTAGTGTTTGTCAAAACCAGTGGTACTACTTAATATTACGCCGCCAGCTAACCTTAGTTAACGGTTCAATGTGTGTGAGGACTTTCGGTTTATAAGTTCACTATGTATACATTCGATAAATAACAACCTACAAGATCCAAAAAGGTTTGTGCATGCTTTCTCCCCCCCACAAGGAGTAAATAAAAGAGAGGGGCCATGAAACTCATCTTGAATGCATTCTAAAAACAAAGTCAATTGCTATGCAAGAAGTCTCGTACGAGTATCCTAAAGTGTACAAGTACTAAAGTAATGTGTAGCGGTTCCTAGAATCCCTAGTATCCAAACAATCCAATTGTTTAATAATGTTTGACCAAGTTTGACTTTTCTTTTACTTTGACCAAAATTTGATCGAGTTGACCCGATGACCCGTTGATTACTTATAACCAAATATGCTACTTTATAAGCTATAAATGTCATTTCAATTCATGAGTTTAATGTTGATGCACGACATGTATACTAAGTCATCTTACTTGTACCAGTGATAGAGCAAACGAGTGTTCGCCTCTACTAAGCATCCCAAATCAGACCAATCATGTGGACAACTAATCTCTAAATGCAAAAACAAATACCAAACATCTAACAAGTTAGATAGTGCATCATTGATCACAAAACTCATCATTAATCATGCTTAACCGTTCTAAATTTGAAAGACAGATTTTGACTCCATAAAACCTATTTTTTTCTACCACATCATAATAGCCAAGTTAAGTTATACAAATTTTACCACGATAAACTAAAAGTCTTAGGTTTACCAAGATATTTTTTCTGAATTTTTCCAACGCTCACAGAAATCACAAAATTCGTACAAGAAGCAATGTACATGCAACTATTTCAGTGCGCAACAAAAAGTACAAATTAGACTAAATTTATATATTAACCCAAATCATGCTAGGCCAATTGGGTTAGATTCCTAACTCAATACATGATATTCAAGAAGTGGAATCAACCCAATTGTCTTTGGCAAACTCAATATATTCAACTAACATTTAAGACTAGAATACAATCTTTCAAAACAACCTTGACATATGAATTTATAAAATTATAAAAACTATCAATCATTAAATCCAAAAATTACAATTTCTAGCTTTCTGGAAAATAAACTTAGAGTACAATACATAGAATCAATAATCACTCAATAATACCAAACCAACATCCGTTTATAACATCAACATTAATCAAGAACAAATCTGCCAACAATCTGTTTACATCATAACTTAACAATCCAACATGATCAACTCTAATTTTAATTTGATTTCTTTTGATCATTACCCCTTTGGATACTAGATCTCCCTATCCCAATTTATAAAGACATAAATCAAACCATAATACAATAATCATCTACTTGTTTATGTGAAACAAATCAAACAGTCTTCCACAAAGTTTTCTTGATCCACAGAACCAACAAAATGTGTGTAGGTATGATACTTGAGAGAAACATGCAAGGATGTGTGTGTCCTTGATTTCGGCCAAGAGGAAGAGAATTGAAGATTTTTGCAACCAAAAAGCCTACTAACTCTTATTAACAAAAATCCATTCATAATCTTGATAATTAACATGACATGAATGTTAACATAAGCTCATTATTTTTAATTTTCCCAAAACAAACTTATAATAGCTTACTAATAAAAATCATATGACATATACATCTTTTGTAATTCATCTCTAAGCATAACCTAAGTACATAATGCACATAACATGTAGCATGTAGCATGTAGCATGTACCATATGTAACATGTAGCATGTATAAAAAAGATATTACTTATATTTAAATGCATTTCATTTTTATTATTTGTGATTTGTTTTCATGTTATATCACCAACGTATGCCGACATACTCATGTGTATGCTCACGTGACATACGTGACATGCAAGTGCTTTTTTCTAACAGAGTTAATGGAGATAACAGAGTTTGGTTAACGTAGTTAACCTAAAAATGCCTGGTGTCACAATATGTACGTATGTATGCTTGTATGTATGTACGTATGTATGTATGTTTGTATGCATGCATGTATATATGTATGTATGTATGTATGTATGCATGTATAAATGTGTATGTAGTAGGTATGCATTAATGTATGTGTGTATTGATGTATGTATATATGTATACATATGAATGTATGTATGCATGTATGTATATCAATACATCAACTTTGATTGGACTTGACAATTCAAATCACTGCGCACATGAAAAGTGAGTTAGTTTAACCGACAAGATGTTCACTTATTATTAAAAATAGGTGAAAATTTAAACCGTTGTATGTAACACTACATAACCGATGTAAATGTATAAATAAGTTATATAAACGACTTAATGGAAACCGTTTTATTTTTTATGAATTATGAAAAGGTTTGTTTTAATAACTGATATAATTAAAGATGCCATAATTTTTTAAATATAACTTTATTTTGTTATTTTTATTTTTGTTGTATAGTATAGCTTGTAACGAATCAAAATTATGCATTTCATAACTTTCTAAATATTTACATTCGTTGATGTATATAAAAATATACATTTTTTAAGCATCGAATAATCACCAAAAACATATATTTTATTATAATATTTAGTTCGAATAGATATTTATTATTTTAGGTATGTTCCAACCTCAAACGAAGAAACTAGTGAATACATGAAGAAAAATGAAGAAAATTAAAGAAATTTTGTATCAGTCAGCATAGCACACCCCCATGTTTCAGTGACCACACCCTCGTGGCTACCTTTTCAAGATAAGACAAAATCTAGTGGATCAAACATGGGGTCGAATCTCACGTAACACGCTTCGGTGGTCACCTTTCCAAGGAAAAAACTGAAATCAAGCATTAAATCACGGGGCCATGTCTCTCTTACCACGCTCCTGTGGTCACCTTGCCCAAATAAGACTAAACTACAAGATTCTGGAAACCAAAACACGGGACGTGTCCTGTGGACCACGCTCCCGTGATGAGACAACATATGTATGATATGACAAGCATTTATTACACATGGATAGGTAAGTACGGGTCGTGCCCCATTCAACACAAGGTCGTGACAAGCTGCCCAGACAACCTATAAATAAAGTGCATGTCTTAGTGCATTGGGTTAGTTTGGAGAGGATTTGGACAGGTTGATCACTTAAAAACACTCACTTTACACTCAATTTGAAGATCAATTGAAGAGTTTGAAGGCTTGGAAGCATTTATCATCATCATTGAAGGAAGATTTATCAAGAAATTGGTTAGATTGTTCTAGTTTAATCATGAATTTGTCATTTTCATCTTCTTTGATGTTCATTATCATGCTCATCATGAGCTAACCTTCCAATTACCATCTAAATCTATGATGAAACTTAACTCCATTTAATGATTATATTGAATATGTGATTTTAGGTTTTTTGAAGTAATGATTATTTTGCAATTATCCTTTGATGAGACATGTTTTGTCAGATTAATTCACTAAATTAAGATTGATGATTAATATCTTTAAAACAAAATTTTATAATCATTCATGATTCATTCATGTTCTTGGAGACTAGGAATGGTAAAAAGAAAATCCATATATTTTATCCAAAACATGTTTCCTTGTGTTGGACTTTTTTAGTATTCTAGGTCTCAATCTAAGCTAATGAACACAATTCACAATCAATGGAACAGTAAACAGCTGATCTAATTCTTTGTATGAATTAGTATGACTTTAATTGAAATCATATTTGAACTATAATTTCAATTAGTGTATGAACTTAAACAAATTAAGTAGCAGCATTCAGTGAAGCTAATTAAAAGGTTTCAATGGAAGAACAATTATGCATTAACTATAATCGAATGATTACAATCAATTGCTCCTCCCTCAACCTTAGCTCATCATTCACTCTGATTTTCTAGTACATAAGTACACTAATCAGGTGAGTATTGTGATGTAAAAAGTGTTGATGAAGAAAAGACTGCTGATGAGCTAAAAGGTGAAAGCAACATCTAATTAAAACGGTTACAAACTACTGATGAATAAACAAGTGACAAAAATAGAATCCTATGCTAACTACTGATATTTGCTAACAACTGATGCTTGATCCATCAGTTATTGGACTTAAGTTATTTGGATCTCCTCTTGGTAAACCAGTTGTTGTGTCTTTAGTTATTTCTTATCAGTAGTTTGCAAGATCAGTTGTTTAGAGCAATAGTTTGTCAAAACTTCATAATGTAGAACAACTGATATTTGGGTCGTCAGTTATTTGGTATTTGGTTATCAGTTCATTACAAGGTTCAACAATCTTCCCATGAACTGATGATGCCAAAACCGTTTATTCTTTTTGCTCCATTGTCTTTTCTTGAAAGTCTTCTATGGGCTAAGTCTTTGATGAACTTTAGAAACTCAATACCCAAACTATCATCTACTTCCATATCCAATGGAAGATCTAAAAGGCTTCTCAACAACTCTTCATCCAACATAGGTACATCTTGAAGATCTACCCTTTGAGAATTACATAATAAATTCCAAGGTTACGGAGTAGCTATTTTTGATTTCACTCCATTTAATAACCTTAGGACTTGACTGACTTTAATCTATAGGTAAAGCAACTGCTATAGTTGACAAGGCAGATGAAGAAGACAAAGGCTGTAGATCAAACTCAAATCTTGTATTGGCATATTTGTGAAGATCTTTGATGCATTGAAGTTCTTCTTCTTCTTCTTCTTCTTCTTCTTGCCTGTAGGGATATCTTCCTTACAGTGATACCTTGTTGTGCAGAGCTTGGAATCAGAGCAATTGTTTGAGAAATCCTTTTCTTTTTGGGGAGCTTGATAGTTGATAGAGCTTTAGGTGAAGGAAACTTTCTAGGGTTCTTCCTTCTCTCTTGTACAAAGATCCCTATAAATAACCCTCAGCTTATCAATTCCCCATCTTGCAGTCTTTCTTCTTTTATGAAAATGAGCCTCTACTAGCTTAATCTTCATTCTAAAGATACCCTTTTCCTTTTCCTTAGAGACCCTTCCCTTAACTACCTCCCAATCGGGTTCATTGCGATCCTGATTATAGTATATATCTATAGCTATAGTACTTTTTTTTCCTCGCCCCATTCAATAGAAAGTCGACTTAAGTTTTTTTATTCTACCATTTCAGCTTGTAGTTCTTCATATGTCTAGCCTTTGAATTTTTGGAGAGTTACCTTGTATTTAGCATGCTCTTCAAGCCATAAAACAGCTGCTTTCTTAGCTTCCATCAATAGTTACTTGTAAGCTTTAGTCTTTCAGAAACAACTAGGCTTTTTTCATAAGCCTGCTGTTCATGATCTCTTGTTTTCAGAAGCTCTTGTTGATATACTCTTGCTGCTTCTTCATCAGACATTATCTTGGCTGCATCTGCCAATGCTTTTGCTGCCTCTTGTTCTCTTTGAGAAATCAACTCATCAACATTCTTTGGCTTAAATATTTTGGCAGAAGGAGATGGTGGTGAATCTTCTTCTTCAGGTAGAATCAGTTTTCTCCTTTTAAAACTACTGCCAGAAGCCTTTGATTGACTAGGCTTTGAATTTAAGGTTTCAACTACTGTTGATGAACTTGAGGAAGAATTGGTATTGGATATAATCACACCGAGACACCTCATAATTATACTCATATTACCCTTACAATTGTGTTGATGAACTTGAGTAAGAAGCAATATTTCAAAAACCAGTTGTTTTACCAAATACTGTTCCTCTAAAACTTGCTAATCAAGATGAGATGGGGAACTGGTATCAAACATTCGATGCATCACCAGGGTTCAGACCAACTTCACTTGCTGAATCGAGTCGTCAATTACCAGTTGTTGTTCAAAACTCTTCACAAGTTTCACAAAACTTGAATGGTTCAACCAAACTCTTATTTCAATATGGAATTAGGAATTGGCATCAATCAACTGATTCACTTAATAAAGTCAAATAGATTACTATGACATCTTTGGACAGTCAATGGCCAATGTCAGGATCGGACCTAGTGCAAAACCAATAGTGGTTAACTAGAACACTGTAAGTCCCGTGAAATGATCTTTTAATGTGGTACCAATTAACTCGTTGATTAGGCGGAAACTAATCAACAAGCCGATTCTATAACAGAAAAACGATAACAATGAACACGATGAAGTAGCTTCAAAAGACACGTATATTATTACGTCGGGTGCTTAAGCCCTTGATGAAAGAGCATGATGTGGATCTAGATCTTGTGATTACAACGATACATTCGTCATTAGGTATACGATTAGGCTGAGTTACTTTAAGTGTGTGAAGTGTGTGTATTTGAGAGGATATTTTGGCAGAGTAACAAGAGGGAAATCGGATAATCAGAAATGTTACATTAATGAAAGATATTACAGGGTATATATAGGGGATGACTACATTCGTTAAGTTAACACTTAACGAATGTGTCATTCGTTACATTAACATATACGAATGAACACTTCATTCGTTAATACACTTAAACATAACGAATAACCCTTATTCGTTATCTCATTTGTTAATCAAGGTTAATGAATGAGCTTACATTTAATACGAATGTGTTACATTCGTTACGAGGTAACGAATGTAAATTATAATAGAGCGAATAGCATTTTACATTATAACCCCTATATTATGAAACAATTACATTAATGTCCTGATAAAGACTGAGACGTACAAAACATTCATCAACAAACTCCCCCCCGTCTCGAGCTCTTTATCTTCATCTCTGGAAGACACGAACTACTTTCTGGAATTGCATAGCAAGTTCATAGTCGCATATGTTAGCGAATCTGATCTGACTTGTAAATAATGCCTCGTTATCAGACTCAGATAAGTTAACCAACCACATTGGATCAATAACACGTATGGTCTTCGTGTTTGACCCAGATCCATATACAATAATCACTTCACCTGTATGATTGTCATAATACCAATAATTAAACGAGGTGAATAGACTATGAGGAAATGTCTTTATTGGAGCCCTCTTCAGTGTCTTTGGCGGCTTCACTTGCAGAATCATCTTTCTCTAGCCCGTGCGAGGATCAATCTCATCAATGTACTTGTGAGTTGCACTTGCGGCTTGAAGAACTTGAAACCATAACGGGTTTCATGCAATAAATGAGTATAGAACCACCCAGCCCACTGATCATCTCCTCGATTCACAAACGGTCTGTTGGCTAGTGTTCTAACATCCCACCTTGGCATGGATAAAATATCGTGTAGGCGTTTGAAGTAATAAATACCGTGCTCCCACTTTACGATATATACTTTAAGCTCATAATTAAACAGCCACGCAATCAAATCACCCTTCATGTCTTTTGCCGGTTTGTACTTTGTCATCTGGTATGCAGATGCTCGAGCCTTTGCCATTTTGACTTCCTCCCGTTCATGATAACGAAAGGTCTCGATCATCTTGTTCATCTTCGTTACTTTATGCTCAAACATACCATCCAAAGCACGTTTGCGCTTTTTCTCAGTCGTCGACAAGTGACTTGTTTCAGCAGCTTTATTCCACTTATCTATCTCTTCATGTAAATGGCGTTCTGCTGCTTCAAATTGTTCAGTAGTGAAGAAAGGAATACCTGAATCGTTGTTGTTGTTATCGGTGTAAAACTCAGGATACTCCTCAGCAGTAACATCTTCTACTTCCACCTCATCATAATCAGGTACATTCCCATGAGGAATACTTGTATTTGTACTTTCCTCGATCTCAATATCCACATCCACACTCTTACCCAACTCCTCAACCTCATCTTCGTTTAGATCCAGAAGCAAGTATTTGTTCTTTTGTTAACGAATGATCGACAAGTTCACCTTCTTCGATCTCATCTGCGTTTACCATACTGTACACAATCCCATCCATACCCACAAATAGAAGCATATTAGCCGGAATAACATCTATTGGCTTGGCTCGTGTAATCTTTGTATGGAACAATTTGTAGATTACTAGCTTCAGATCCACCACCAGTACTCGAATCAGTCTTATTACTCTTATTACCCGCCGACGGAGCAGAACTACCGCCCGGTTGCTGATCTACACCTCCTGATCCCTCTTGGTCATCTTTATCATTCTTTAACTTCTGCAATTCATCATCCTTACAAGTGAGCTAGAGTATGATTTCATCTTGTTTGTCTAACCTCTCCCTCTGACCAGCAACAAGGGCTCTAAGTTCCCTGTTTTCTCGTTGAGTGAACTGAATATGCCGTAACAAATACCTTTGCGCTAGCTCATGGGCAGCTCTATTAGCTTGCATTTGAGTCTGTTGAAGGTGCAGCAGATTCATCATATGAAACCACTGAGTTTGAAGATTCATACCAAAGAAATTAGGATGAATGAGTTGCAAGAGACCCTGAGGACGAGTAAATGTCAAAAATGAGTGCTCAGGTCTCGGCAACTGTGTAGGAGTCAGTGGAGTATCTGGAGTAGTCGGCTGTGGTGTAGGCATATGAGCCAACACTATTTGTAATACATCTCCAAAATAAGAATCAGACCTCACAGTAGTAACTAAGGTCATAGTCGGAGGCATTGGAGAAGTAGGCATTTGCACAGGAGTCGGAGAATGAAGAAAATCTGGAACTTGAGTAGGAGTAGGAGATCGTTGAATACTCTGTGGTACTGGAGAGACAGTAGCAGAAATAACTGGAGCAGAAACAGCAGTAGAAGGCACAAACGGTTGACTAGGTATCTCGATACCCGAACCTCTTCTAACCCGTTGCTTCTTGGGTTTCTCCCACTTTTCCACCATCGGTTCTTTGCCTTTACGTTTACGTTGCTGAGCATAAGTTAATTCAGCTTGTGGTCCTGGACCACCATCACCACCATCATCTCCATCATTACCGCCATCACCACCTTCTCGTTCAGAATCGGAATCGTCATGAGCCCAACGATCATTAGGTGGTGCAACATAATCAATATTAGCGAAATGACCGATCAATCGCTTAAACTTCGGTCTATCTTGAAGACTTCGACCACGATAAGTTCTCAAACGTCTCATCGTCTCTTCATTCATATGATCAAGTTTCATCACATCGCTTTGATCTTTATCCAAATCCGGCACCAGATCATTGATCATTATTGGCAGAAATCTGGGATACATTAAAAACTTATGACGGCTCGAAATCTTCTCTTTCAGATGATAATAAACCACTTCCGAGAAGTTGAATGGTTTATTCAAGACAAGGGAAACAAAAGCCGATTGGAGCATTACTCGGCACTCGTTGAATCCACCCTTACGTCTACCGAGGCAATGAATCAACACGTGAAGCAAGTACTTGTATTGTTCACACAAGTTTGCTTTGTTATACATAGATCTGCTCAAATCCCCGTTATACTTAACTCGTCCAAACAACCCTCGAATCAATTCTCTATCAAACCCGCATCTATCGTCAACAGTATCATGGAATCCCAAAGAATCTTGAATTACCCCCAACATCAATCACAACTCTTTTATCTTGAATTACTGCCTCAATTTGATTTTCTGCCTTGTTGAATCTAGCAGTATTCCAGAATGCTCGAATAATCTTCTGATATACAACCGTACGAGTCGAGATAGCCTTGTAAATTCTCTAGCGTGTCAAGAAACTAAGCATACCCCCGAATATCGGAGAATCTTCAAAGTTCGGCTCAAGATAGGCATAAATGTTGTGGCTTTTGTTCCATGACAGCATCACAGGAGCTTGTTCAGGTTCTGGATTATCTGCTGGTTGTTGCTCGGGAACAGGGTTTTGAACATTCTCGTCTGCCATTACTGTTAAAACAAGCAAACATTAGTAAAATATTCAAAAATATAAAAATCTGTTTTAACGAATGTATCTCATTCATTAGACATTCATTATATATTAACTATTTACATTCGTTACACATAACAAATCAAACTTATACATTAAATGAATCAATTCAGATTCGTTACACTCATTCGTTATCAAATCCTTTTAACTATCCATTAAATCTGATTCGTTATAATGATTTAACTATCCATTCGTTACCCTAGCGAATCAGATAGGTATTCGTTAAAAAATTAACGAATCTGACTATCATTTGTTATATTGATAACGAATCTGACTTAAGTAATCAATTTGACTAAACCAGAGTCAATTTTCATTTAATTTTGACTAATCAAAGTCAATGACGACGATGAATCTCACAGACATGGTGAATCGTCTATTACATTCAGCGATTAACCCTAACAATCACTATCGAAAGGTAGGTTAATATACTTAACATGAACCATCAGTCACCATTTTATTCGATTATTAGTTTTAATTGTTGTTCACTATACTATTAACATGCATTAAACAAATCAATTAATTAACCCTCAAATATCCGACAAACTTTCATAATTTTCATATGATGGTACTCGCCATTACCTGTAGAACACGAAGGTATCAATCAATGAGTCTAAAAAGCAAGTATCAGAATCTAGAAAATTTTTGCAAGAGTTTGGTTTAGGTAGATGATGAAATAGTGAATGGACGAATGATAGGTCATTCGTCTGATATTGGTATTATAAACCCCAATAATTTCACATTATTCGAGGTCATTCGTTTAAATTTGAACTAACAAATGGCCTCATTCGTTACATTATAATCCTGATTCGTCTAAGATTTTAAACGAATAGAATTCTCATTCGTTAAAACTTTAACGAATAATAACTTAACTCTCTCATTCGTTAAACTGTATAATGAATAATAGAGTCATTCGTTAAATTCATAACGAATAATACATTAAAATCATTCCATTTGTTAACTGTTTAGACGAATGTCTTCCATTCGTTATGCACAACGGAAGCGAATGTCTTTATAACGAATGAGTACCTCATTCGTTATGTTTAAATAACGAATGACTTTACATTCGTTAAACCAATTAACGAATCACCATAACTCCTTAACAAATGAGAATCAATCCTCATTAAGGAATTAAATATTCATTAAAACCAATTAGGGTTTTAATCAAACAATTAAATAATCAATTAAATCCATTAAGATTTTAATTGTACACATTAAAATACCCGATCAACCAAGGATCGGTAATGTTTAACTTAAACGGAATTTTTACGTAAAAATCAATTGATAACAATTGACAATTACGTTAAGCATGATTAACTTAAATATTCGAGGTAAAACTTCTCTTCTTTTTTTTTTTGATTTATTCGCCAACTCGGTAAATCGAAAAATAAAGCAGAAAATTAAAATCTTTTTGTACTTTTGAAAGATTTTTCAACTAATAAACAACGTAATACAATAAAACTATACTAATAAAGTAGTACATATTTTTGTGAGTCGAGCAGGGAATCATATTGACCAAAATTTCCATCCATCACAGTTTTATTTTCAAGTTTTATTATGACTGGTGTTAAGTCGATTATTGGTATTGTTGTCCACTTAAATCTTCGAACAAATGTTTCAGAACTTTCAATGATATTGTTAATTTGTTCAATTAAGCACAATTATCGGACAGAATTAGTTCAGATCTTGATTCAAGCGTAGTTTGATTTCATCCAAGTCACCCCAACTTGACTTAAACCTTAGAACCAATTTGATGAAAAATGATGATTTTTAAGTGATCATAGTCCGTAATCCCCGCTACAAGATATACCCCCGTTATCAAGCAATACCCTAAGTTCCGTTCTCATGGATGAGTATGCACGATTTCATCTGTCGGTTTACAGACATTGTGTCCCTTGTGGTCCGTTTCTTAATGGTAATGAGACGCGAGCAAGGGGACAATGTATGACTCATAGCGTGGTTTGATCAAGTCTGTAATTCATTTTCGTACACAAAGTACCTTTTGCGATCAAGTTTAGAGACTTAAGCAATTATACCGCGGGTTCGCTTTTACAAGCATTTTTAATATTCATCGAAATGAATACCAGATGTAAAACCGCATAAAGACCCAATGAAATCCGAAACATTAAAGCATCCCATCAATACTGGATTTAAGGCCACAAGACCATACATCGTTGAAGCGTTAACCACCAACTAGATACTTTTTGTTAAAATTGTTTTCAAATTGATTAGAAGGCTTGAGTATGACCGGTTTATTACATTTCTGCCATCATTATCAAGACCTTTTATGGAACCAATATCCCTTTTTATTCATCAATTTAACTTTATATCACTTACTAGCCCATACTTGTTTGTCAAAAGACCTATCAATACATCAATGCAATTAAGCACACAGTCTTTTATTACTTACTTTTTACTGGACTTAGGAGCAAATGACCAATGTACTATCATTTTCCCTTTTTGCTTCTATACTCATTTTGAGGAGCATTTTTCATTTTTTTGGATTTTTCAATATTTGAATGTTTTTGGAGTTTTTAATTTTCTCTGTACAAACTGAAACCACAATATTTTTGGATTTTAAATTTTCTCCCCCTAAAAACAACAAAAATTAAACTAAAACAAGAAAAAAAATGATTTAACCATGCTTTTGAATATCTTTCAAAATTTTTAAACCATTTATACCCAGCAAATATTGAAAACGTGTTTTGTCAAATGCTTTGGTATAAAGGTCAGCCTTTTGAAAATCCGTATGAATTTTATCAATTGAGATTAATTTCTTTTCAAAACAATCACGTATAAAGTGATAACGGGTTTCAATATGTTTGGTTTTCGAATGGTGAACCGGATTTTTGGTGATAGATATAGCGGCCGAATTGTCAATAAAAATAGGAGTAGTAAGAAACTTCAAACTGTAATCCCGCATGTTGTTGGATCCAGAGAACTTGTGAACAACAACTTGAGGCCGCCACATGCTCCGCTTCGGCTGTAGAAGTTGAGACCGTTGTCTGCTTCTTACACTGCCAGGAAACAAGCCGGTTTCCTAAAAACTGACAACCCGCTGTTGTAGACTTGAAATTGATCTTGCATCCTCCATAGTCCGAATCAGTAAAAGCGATGAGATCAAACTTATCGTCCTTGGGGTACCACAACTCGATGTCTGGATGTCCCCTCAGATAATGTAAGATACGCTTTACTGCCGCCATATGAGTCACTCAGGGACATGATTGGTACCTGGCACACAAATGAAAAGCAAACATGATATCAGGTCGAGATGTAGTTAAATACATAAGAGATCCGATCATAGCTCTATACAGGGTTGGATCTACGGTATCATCCAATTCATACGGTGTGACCCACGGGAAGAGGTGTCGAAGGAATTTTGCCGTCGGATATCTTGAATCGGCTCAAGACATCGTTCACGTATTTGGTCTGATGGATAAAGATCCCGGAATCAGACTGGTGAACTTGCAATCCTAAGAAAAAGTTCATCTCCCCCATCGAGCTCATCACGAATTTGGTTTGCATTGTCTTCTCAAAATCATTACACGGGCTGTCGTTTGTCGAACCGAAAATTATGTCGTCCACATAGATTTGGACGAGGAGCAGATCATCACCTACGTTCTTATAAAATAAAGTACAATCCACAGTTCCCCTCGTGAATCCACTTTCAATCAGATGGTCAGCCAGCGTGCTGTACCAGGCTCTCGGGGCCTGATGTAAACCATAAAGACCTTTGTTTAATTGATAAACACGCTCTGGAAAGTCTGGATCCTCGAAACCGGGAGGTTGCTTCACGTAAACTTCTTCATGAATTGCTCCGTTTAAGAACGCCGATTTCACATCCATTTGATAAACCTTGAAATTTTTATAGGCTGCATAGGCAAGAAAAATACGTATTGCCTCCAGTCGTACCACAGGAGCATATACTTCTGTGTAATCAATGCCTTCTTGTTGATTGTAGCCAAGAACAACCAATCGTGCCTTATTTCTCACGATTACCCTGTGATCGTCCTTTTTGCACTTAAAAACCCATTCAGTCGGAATTGCCTTTTTCACACGGTAGGGTTTATCAATTAAGTCCCATACACCCAGTTGAATAAACTGTTGCAGCTCCTCCTACATAGCTTCCACCCAAGATGGTTCCTTGAGTGCCATAGTAACACTTGTCAGTTCATTCTGTGACAGAAAGCAGGTGTATTGTGCAATACTAAGGATACCCGAGGAATGCAAATCCGCATAAGCACACATTATCGAATCCTTAGTAGGAGATAAGTTACACTCAACTTGTTCATCACATACATTAGCTAATTGATGTCTTGTACGAACTCCGTCGTTCACGTCACCAATTATCTGTTCCTGTGGATGATTATAATGAATCCTTAATGAAGGATTAGCAGGTACAGATATGTTATCACCTAGATTTGTGATATTTTCCTCTGCCATGTCTAAAGAGACAGTTGGAGAATAATCATCAATTAGAATAGGCTCGTTTGTGTCTGTAGCTTCCTCTAATGGACCTGACGATGAATCAACAAAATTAGCTTCATCGGAAGACTCAGAAACATCATTCGATGTCTCTGATATGTTAGGAGAGTCATCCATATCAACAGACGAAGAACTACGAATTGGAAGACATTGTTCTTCAAAAAAAGATCGAATAAAATCTTCAGATATTTCTTCAACTGTTGGCGTAAACGAATTAAATAAACCATCATAATTAAACATCCAATCAGGACCCTTGCCTGTAGGTGGAGTGGTATAGCTTTGACAATCAACATGGTACCACTCTTCCACTCAACCTGAAGAGATATTGAAGATTCGCTTCTTCGGAGAATTGTAACCCAAGAAATAACCCTCAAATGCCTTTTCTTCAAATTTACCGACATCTCTCTTCAAAATTGTACAAGGACACCCAAAAGGTTCCAAATACTTTAGATTCGGTTTACAATTATTCAGAAGTTCGTAACTTGTTTTCTTGAGCTTCTTTACTGTTAATACGCGATTTAGCGTGTAGCATGCTGTATTCACAGCTTCATTCCAGAACTGAACGGGAAGCTTAGAATCAGCAAGCATCGTTCTTGCAGCTTTGATCAGCGTACGATTTTTTCTTTCAAATACACCGTTTTGTTGAGGAACATACGGCACACTGAATTCACGATGAATACCTTTCTGAATGCAGAAGAAATCCAATATATTATTCCTGAATTCGTTCCATTATCACCACAAATTCGTCTCACTTTCAGTTTGTAAAGTGATTCTATATTCGTGATAAGATTCTGAATCAATACAGGAGTCTGATCATTAGATCCCATAAATAACACCCAAGAGTATCGTGAAAAATCATTAGTCACGACCAAACAATAAAAATCAACCGTGATACTAGCACGATTCACAGGACCAAATAAGTCCATATGAAGTCGTTCTAGGGGTGTAATAATCGAATTAATTGATTTACATGGGTGTGACTTCTTCTTTTGTTTTCCCTTCTTGCAAGCGACACAGTGATCATTCAACCTGAAGTTCTTAAGGGTTACACCATCTACCAAGTCATTTGAAACCAAATGATTCATTTTGCGCACATGGATGTGTCCCATACGTCGATGCCAAAGAATCGTATCTTTTTCAGTAGATTTGGAGATAAAACACGTTTCTGAAGGAGAAACGTTTACATTAAGATTCATGTCTAGGACATAAATATCATTTGATCAAGGTGATCTCATGACAACCATTTTTTCAGGAATAACACATTCCTTGTCTGTGAAAACTGTGGTATATTGTTTATCACAGATTTGTGAAACACTCAACAAATTATGATCCACTTTTTCATAATAATTAAAATTTTCAAACGTCACTTTCCCGTTTGAAACTTCTCCTTCCTTTGTTATCATCCCACCGTTGTTACCAGCAAACGCCACGTAACCCCCCCTTGAATATCTTTGACATTACCCAGAAGGTCCAGGTTGCCAGTGATGTGCCGGGAACATCCACTATCCAAGATCCACTTGTGACTTGACACGGATCTAGATGAACTCTGCACAACAAGGTAAAGAGATTAGTTCAAAAAGGCAGCCCAAGCGTCATTCTTGGGCTCTCCTTTTGATACCTTAGGAGAATGAGTTAAATTAACACTGACATTCAGGACTTGAGAATAAGTGACAGGTTTCTTGACTTTCTTTTTTAAGTACCCATCACGTATTCTTCCTGAATCAATGTTTTGACAAATAGGTTGAGCACGATCAACGAATTTGTTTGAAACATTATCAAAATCAACCCGAATAACCTTCTTTGGATTGATATTTGAATACATTATGACACACTCATCAACTTGATTTTCTTTTAATTTTTTAAACAAATTAGTCTTTCGAGTTGATGATGGTTTGATATCATCTATCTTCGCTTTACATTTCTTTGAGATATGACCAGGTTTACCACATTTGAAACATAAACGAGAGTCCAAAGATTTTAATGGTGAAGTACAGGTCTTATTTGATAGCAAGATTGATGAGTATCAACCTTGGGTTTCTCAAATGTTAACGACTTAGGAACTGCATGTTTTAAACCCTTTTTGGTCTTGTAGAATTCAAGATTTGTTGAATTCAAAGAATTCTCCAAACCTGATGATTTTACAAATTTGATAGGTTTAAACACATCATTTCTTGTTTTTTCTTGAACATTAATAGATTTTGATTGATAGAATTTTTGTTCAAGTTCGGTAACCTTTGAAGTGTCATTGTGATATACACTTTCAATCATTTCGGGTTTAAGAAGATTCAATGGAACTTCCTTGTCCGAAAAAACTTTGGATAAACCTTTTAAATTAAAGACTTTCCCATTCGAAGAAACAGACTAAGGATTGACAAATTTCATCAACTCCTCATCAGTTACAGTCGGTTTATCTGGTTTTTGCGAGTTAGAAATAACGTTAGACTTTTTCACTGAACTACCCGAAGCCTTTGAGCCATAACTTGCTCAAACTCTTCAGATTCACACAGAATGTGATTGTCAACAGGTATATTCTTGTTTTTGACAATCTCATCTGGTTCAGACAACTCCTCGATAGAATCATCCAATTCATTTTTGGTAAAAATAGTTTTACTTTTGATATGAATCGGTTCTTGAGTAGTTTTGGTTGAATCAACATCTTCAGATTTAACAGTAGGCATATCTGAGCATTTTTCCACATCGGGAATGCTACTGTAATCTTCCTTAAAAGGAGGAGGAATCTCGACATATCCTAATCCTACTTTTCCATTTTTCTTATGAGCATGGTTTACTTCAATGATTTCATTTAAAAGAAACGAGGAATCTCAAAATTTTCCAAGTTTGGTTTTAAGTTCCATTATTACATTTTCAAGTTTTGAAATACATGTTCGGAGTCAAAGAATCTCCTGAAAATGTTGATCAACAACGATAATCTTACATTGAATCTCAGCCTTAAGATAATGATTTCTTTCAGACAGATTTTGAATCTTAAGTGTTGATCGTTCTAGTAGTTTTGATTTCTGTCTATAGCATTCATTAATCATAAAATGATCTTTTGTGAGAGTAGTGTTCTGATTTAAAGTTGTTTCAAGTTTAACTTTGAGTAAAGCACATTCAGCACACTCAATCACTTTGGTTGAGGATTCGGGTACATTAATTTGAGGTTTAGGACATACCTCATCAATCTTAGCCATACAGGCATAAGACTCAACTTGTTCAGGAATTGATTCAGTATGAGATGATGAACATTGATCAGTATCAGTTTCAGAGTCAGATGAATCACTTTCGTTAGATACATTATCACTGCTTGCATCTTCGAACTTCTCAACTGGTTCAACAATAGCCACATTTACTTGATTACCCAACAAACGTTGAGACCAGTCAACAACTTCATTTACCACAAGAGCTTGAGTAGCTGGAGACTTATCCTGTTTACCATCAGCTAAAGTTGTCTTACTCTTATCCCCACCAGATGAATTCTTTCCTGAAGATCTATCTGAATTGCGTGGCCCAGAATATTCTTTTCTTGGTTTATCGTATTCTTTGGCAAAATGACCAAAGTCCCCGCAATTGTAACATTTCACCTTAAGTTTATCAAATCCAACCCTCTTATTCAAAGTAGGAAGATCTTTCCCAGTTCGCTGCATGAATCTCTTGACTTTCCTGACAATCATAGCCATGTTCCACTTGAGATCCATTAACTCAAGATCATCAGGGTCGATTTGATCATAGTCTTCATCTGTTAATTCACTCGTGGCTATTTTGCTTCCAACTAGCTGTTCATACGAAGTCATGAACGCGCATAAAAATGCAAACTGTTGTTCAGCCTCTTGAAGATTTACTTTAGGCAAGTTTGAAGTTGGAGCATTTGTGCTTGCATTGGCTCCATTGGCCATAAAGCATACGTTAGGCAGACTGTTTACATTAGGAGTTTCTTCTTGTGCTTGAGAAAAGAACGCATTAATTGGAACAGAACTTGAAGAATGATTAGCTGGCATTGCTCCTCCATAAATTAAAGGATTCTGGTTTGATGAATGCTGGTTTTGATTTTCCTTCAACGAATTTTGACATTTGATGTCAAATTCCCTTTCCTCAATCTTATTGATAAATTGTACAGCTGTAAGCTCAGTGTTTCGAAAGAAATCGTTTTCTTTCAATACAAACAGGAAAGTCGAATATGAAGGGGGCAAGACATTCTTCAGCGTATCAATCTTATCTATTTCAGTTGGCTCAAGATTAACACTTGACATTTCCACAATCAGATGACTAAATCGGTTAATCATCTCTTCAACCGTCTCATTTTTCATCAAAATAAAATTTGTATTGTCATCTGAATCTTTAGACACCACTTAGCCGTTATCAAAGAATCTGGAAGAGACTGTCACCGAGACTGTGTCCCCGTAAGAGCCCTCTACAGCAGAGATTTCACCAGTGAGGGGGAGAGTGTCATTTGTCAAATATTCAGTAGCACTCTATTCCCTGATGCCATTCCAAACGAGTATGTTGCCAATACCTCGTACTCGCACAGTACAACAGCATCGGGATGGAGAAACCTGCTCACTAAAGCCCTCGAAGATCCAAACAATTTACCAGCAAACTGTTCTGTTTATGATCACCCTATTCCATCAAGAATTCAATGGGATCACCCCATTGACAGTGTTATTGGTCCCCTTGAAGCTGGCTTCCAAACCAGAAGTCAGACTGGAACAATCAACAACTGCTTGTATTCTTGCTTCATTTCACAAATTGAGCCCAAGACAGTTGACATGGCTATGCAAGAACCATTCTGGGTTAACGCCATGCATGATTAACTCCATCAGTTTGAAAAACTCAAGGTTTGGTGGTTGGTTGAGCTACCCGCTGGGAAGAAATCGCTGGATACAAACAGGATGATACTGGGGTTATTTTTATAAACAAGGCAAGGCTTGTGGTTCATGGTTTTCGTCAGGTTGAGGGTTTGGACTATACTGAGGTGTACGCTCCAGTGGCTCTTCTTGAGGCCATTTAGATCTTTTTGGCATATGCATCGTACATAGGATTCACGATCTATCAAATGGATGTCAAGACAGCGTTCCTATATGGTGAAGTGAAAGAGGAAATTTATGTGAATCAGCCACCGGGTTTTGTGGATTCTAAGCATCCGTCGCGTGTCTATAAGCTGGACAAGGCTCTCTACAGCCTTCATCAGGCTCCTCAAGCATGGTATGCAACGTTGACAGCTCATCTTTTGGAGCACAGGTATAAGCGTGGAACCATTGATCAGACACTGTTCATAAAGATTGTTGGAAAAGATCTGACCGTAGTTCAGATTTATGTGCATGACATCATCTTCGGCTCTACCTGCACTGCTCTATGTTCTGAGTTTGAAGAAGTGATGAAGAAAAGGTTTGAGATGAGCTCATTGGGGGAGATGACTACGTTTCTAGGTTTGCAAGTTCATCAAAGCTCTACAGGCATTCTGCTACATTAAGGGAAATACGTCGAGGATATGTTGGCAAAATTTGAGTTTCAAGATTCCAAGAGTTCGGCGACTCCTATGGCTGAAAGACCTCTTCTTTCATCAGATTCTGTAGGGAAACCCGTAAATCAAACGTACTATCGGTCGATGATCGAGTCCTTAATGTATCTTAGCGCCAATCACCCTGACATCATGTTCGTAGTCTGTCAATGTGCTCGTTTCCATGCTAATCCTAAAATCTCTCATTTAATTGCTATTAAACGTATCTTTAGATATCTGAAAGGGCAACCGAAGCTCGGTCTTTGGTATCCAAAGAATTTAGAATTTGATCTGTATGTTTCCATGATATTGGGTCTTATTTTGTGGTTTATGCTTTGTAGTAGTGGGCTTAGTTGGGCTTTCGTATGTAAACCGAGATCATTTGATCTCGGTGGGCTTTAGCTTGTTTTGGGCCTAGTTGGTTGTCAATATATAGGACATGTATTTACTATTGTAGGGGTTCGTTCAAGTTAATCTTTAACCCGTGTAAGTTTGTTAAGGGCTTAAGCACCCGACATATCAATATACATGTGTTTTGAAGCTTATTCTTTGCGTTTGTTTGTGTTTGTGTTGGTTTTATAAAATCGGCTTGGTGATTAGTTTCCGCCTAATCATTGAGTTATTTGATATCACATTGAAAGATCCTTTCTCGGGACTTACAACCAGTCTACCAGATGTTGAGGAGGAAAGCATCTTTCCATGCTTCTTCTCTGACTCATCAAACAACCTTTTTATTTCCTCCTCGTTTTTGAACATTAAGTCTGGGTATTTTGCCCCTCTTTTGCATAAGATACTGATCATTTTTGCCATTTGTTGTGCAGTTGGTGTTTCTCTAGGTTGATTAGTTCTTCTCTCAGCTATCAGACTTTCCACCTTTTGTTGTTCTTCTATAACCCTCCTCTCGTCTTCAAGAAACATCCTTTGGTCTCTTTGATATATTTCCAATGGTTCTTCATGAGATAGAGTTTCAAACTCATCTTCTATCATTCCCTTTTGCATCAGAATATCTTTTAAGGTATTTACTCTTTCTGGATCCTCGAACCACTCTTTGGCTTCTTGTTTCTTTTTCTCAGATTCCATCTTCTCCTTTGCTTCTTTGTCTTTTCTCTGATTTTCTCTCTTAATTTGAAGTCTCACTCTCTTCATTTAATGTGACTTTTTAACCGACCATAATCTTTCTTGCAGTTCTTCCTTTGATAAGTCTTTTACAGTATCAAACTCGTAGCCATTCTCAACCAAAAATCTGATTTCTTTCTTATATTTTCTCTTCGTTTCTTCATACCTCTTCTTAGCCTCTTCCTCCTTCTTTCTCTTTACCTCCTTTACATACTTAGAGGTGTCATCTACAACTACTTTCCTGTACAGTCTGTTAAACTCAACGAATGGTTGTCTATTTAATATGAATCAACATGTCCTGCTTGAAGTAAGAATTTCTCTGTACTTCTCTTCTCCTCCATTCATCAGCAGCTTCAAGGATTCCTTCTCAGGTCATTCTATTAATGTGTCTCTGTTCATACCCAAGACTTAATAAATATGTTTTATCTTCCTTTTCTCTCTTTTCACCTCTTTCTCTCTTTTATTTCTTCTCTTTGGCCTTCAGTTCAGCCATCTGTTCAATATCTCCATCAACTATTTTCTTTAATGTTTCAAAATCAAACCCACACTGCATGAGGAATATAATTCTTTGGTCGGTTTTCAATCTTTCTTTATCTTCTTTAACTTCAATTTTATCTTATATTCCATGCAGGGCATCTATAACCGGTTCATCAATATCAATAGTTCTCTCCTTTTCTTTTCTTGTATACACTTTCTTTACAGTCGGTTTATCAAGCTTTTGTCTCTTTGATTTAGGAATCTCTGTCTTGATTCTGTCTTTCCTTCCTTCTGATTCCTCGGCAACAGGCTCTTCAACTTCTATGGGCTCTATGACAATGGGATCAACCACATTTTTCATTGTTTGTTTGATCAATACCTCTTCAACTCTAGGCTCAGGGGCATTCTTTAAAAGCAATTGACTTCCCCTCCAAGCCTCTTCTCTTTGTAGTGCTTGAACTCTTCGAGCAGCTTCCACAACTTCCGGTGCAAGTCTTTCAGGATTTAAAACAATGTTGTAATAGATTCTGAGTACTTCCATCTGTGCAAGGAATCTGAACTTTGGTCCTTCATTTTTCTTTTGTTCTTCTTGTACTCCCGGACAAAATTCAGTTTCAGGTTGTTCTGCCTTCTTTTTCTTTATCTCTTCCATGGCAGCAGCTATGCTATCATCAACCTGCTTTCTCATTTTCTCATCCTCCTCTTCTTTTCTTTTCAAGTTTATGAGAGTTTCTAACATTTCTTGAGGTATTTCATCCTCTTCTTCTTCATTCAGCTCCGCGTTTCTTATCTCTATTACCTTCTTCACAGATTTCACCTCAGCAGTGTCTGGGTCTATAACGACATTTTTCTCTAAGATCTCATCGCTTGTGACAATTCTTGCACCAGCATTTGGATGTAAATTCTTTTTGTGAGAATGCTATCCCTTTACCCTTTAACTTTCTTTTCTCAATTTGTTCCGAGGTCTCTTCTTCCTCTTCAGACTCCCCCTCAGTCTCCGCATTAACCTTATCATCTTTTTCATCCTCCTCCTCATACTCCACACTTATCAGATTTAATGCATTAGATGTCTTATCCTTTGAACTTTCATTGCTTTCATCATCATATGTTTTACCAATCAACTCCAAGGCATCTTCCTCTTTATCATTCTCCCCTTGTTTTAGTGCATCTGAGGTCTTCTCAACCTCATCTTTCTCCAGGGTTTGAATTTTCAGTATTGCTTTTTGAAGTGCCTCCTCTAAAGTCTTGTTTTTCAACTCCAAAATAGCATTTTTTCTCTTTGAGCAGTATGTTTTCAAATTCCATTTCCATGTTGCTCACCAACAAATCTTCATTTAGATTAGAATGAGAGGATGAGGGTGTGTCTTGATCAGGTTTAAACTCCTTCTCCGATTCGGGCTGATTTGATGAAGTTTCAGGTGAAAGTGGAATGGTTGGTTAAATAGTGGGAGGATTGTCTTGTTTAGCCTGTGATTCTTGAGCTGGTTCTTTTACTAGAGATGTTGGTGGTGTTGGTACTGATTGGTCATTAATAGGTTCTGTATCTAGGGAGGAAAGGTTTGGTTCCTCCATTGGGATTGGGTTGGGTGAAAATGGTTCAGTGTTTGCTGGTGAGGTGGGTGCTGAATCATGAGTTGGTTCAGGTTCAGTTGAGAATGGTACTTTCGCGGTTGAAGAATCATCATGCTCAGTTGGGTCTGGTGAGATAGGTGGTGTGATCATATGACTGGGGTTGGTTACGTGTGCAATCACATTGTCAATAAACGTATCATCATCCACAAAATCACCAGTCCTCTCAGTCCTAGCCATAGCAGGCTGTTCATCATGTTCACCCTCCACATCAATTGTTTCTTTTTGTTAAACTCTAGCCACATTAGGCTCTTCCTCTCTCTCGTCAATTCTCTAAACTGGTTCAACAATAATGTCTACATTCTCAACTTGTAGATCCATATCTTGATTGACATTTAAGTTCTCTTCATGACCAGCAGGTTCAGCAATAGGTTCTACAACTTTAAAATTTGGTTCAACAATTTCTTGTGGTTGTTCTGCTTGAGGTTCAACAACTGCAATGTCATTCCCTGCATCGTCATCACCTCCATCATTATTATCCTCATCACTTTCATCTGACTCTTGTTCACTATCACTTTCTTAAGAATCATCAACATCTTATTTAGGCGACTGAGGTACTTCCATAATTTCAATATTATCATCCAGTAACCAAGGAAGTATATCCCACTCTGCATATTCATTGTACAAACTCCTTGCCCCTTTAATTCTCTTGTATACATCTGGATCCTGTAGTCTTAGAGTCTCTCCTGCCGTGTTCAATCCATACAATGCCCTGTTATCAAGATTTGCAAAAATCTTGGATACATTAAAAATTTCTCATGAGGAGCCTTCTGAGCATTGCTAACCAAGCCATTGAAGATGAATATCGAAAAGTTGAATGGCTGGTTGAATAGTATAGCAACAGTTACGGTAGCAAGTTCTCTGCTGAGCAAATTCCATGTACCCCTTCTTGGTGACAATGATTGTATCACAGGATGTATAAGAAATATGTAGATCAACGGAAACAATCCTTTCTGAAATTGTCCTTCATGTATTCCCCCATGATAACCAAGCATCTCCTGAAAAACTATTAGTAGTCTTTGAGTGGAGTAAGAGAGCTATACATTGTGGTTGTCATTTAATTGAAGTGCCTCTCTTATGGATGCTTCAGCGATCTCTATATCTTGTCTAAGAACTGACACCTCAATTCTCCTTCCGTTCACATCATCTACATACTCTGCTGACCCCCAAAAGCCTTTAATGTGGTTTCGATATATAATGGGGTTCTTTGTGAGTGCAACCTGAAGATTAGAGTTATATAAGAAGTTTATGATAAACTCCATTTCTCTGTTTTCTTCATCTATAACTAATCAGGCACACATATTGTGATTTTGATCGAACTTCATTGCCATTAGATGTGAACAACCAAAATAATTGTCAGTAACAAGAATAACAGAGTATAATAGCAATAGTAATTAGAGAAGAGAGTCGTCTTCAATGAACTGCTTCGTAACAATTTGCGAACCTACACAATTATTTGAAAATGTTCGACTTTACTTTTATGAGAAAATGGTTAAGTATTTGAAAATGTTCATTTAGAGGTTTACTCGAATCCAAGTATACTCGAAAGAAAACTTAAACAAATTTAAGTTTTTGAGACATTTCAAAACTGTACTCGAGGTTTACCTGTGCTCGAGACCTTACCTTAACCGGAAAATTTCAGTTTAATAATCACATAAAAAATCACACATGCTCGTTTTCAAAACCATACTCTAGAGCATTACAAACAAAAACTTAACATAATCAGTTCATGTAAGATAATCGGTATGCTCAAGAACACTTAGACAAATCAAACCGAACAAACTTCTTATGTGCTCGACATACTTAGAAAATTTTCAGTCTGTCAAATGTACTCGAAACACATTCAAATCAACAACTCTACTCGAACACACTTAAAAGAATAATCATTCCGTTACATATGCTCGTAGAGCAAATTCATGCTCGAAACACTTAGAAAAATTTATCATTCCACAACATTGTGCTCGTAAAGCAAAGATTAATTCTTAAGCACACATTCGTACTCGAACCACTCAGAATACATTTCTTTCCGCAATTTCATGCTTGTAGAGAGATCAACTGTTCAAGTACAAAGTCATACTCGAAACACTTAGAAAGCCATTTTAGCATTAAAAAACATGCTCGAATATACTTGTAACCCTTCAAATCACACACTTGGAACAAAATACTCAAATGTCTAGCAGTTAAGACATATCCACACACAAAACTTTACTCAAATCATCAAAAAGAATCATTTAGACACTAAATTGACTCAAGCATAAGTTTACGGTGAATAATAGATCAAATTTCAGTTATTTGTCATTTCAAAACAGCTTTATAGAGAGATCTCAACATGGGATCATATTGATTAATCATTTCACAACATTTCGTGGTCAGCATTATTATGACTTAAGCCAGGTTGACAGCAGGTATTATCACTTAGCATGATTATTACTGCTTTCTGTGATATACTTAAAGTTCAATTAATGCAGAAGGTATGAATGGTCAACACTATAGATTTGGGCTGTCCCTAATCTCTTCTCAAAGCTTATTTAGTTTTCTCCAAGTCACCCAAACATGACTTCAACCCCTTGATGTATGGTCAAAATATATTTTGTTTATTTGAACAGTTTTTAAAATTATTGACTTTAAGGTTGAGCGTTGGACTTACATGTCATCCGGACTTACTTACCTTACATTCAAGGTGTTTAGGACTTATTTGTGTGCCCCACCTCTGTAGTTCTCTGAGGCCCCTTTAAGTCTATTTATTTTGTTGAATATAATAGTTTTCAAGAGCCTTTTTTGTAAATGCAATATTAGCTAATAGTTAACTGTTCAGACATTATTAAAGCATTTTTGGGTAACCATAACATCAACAGGCTTGTGTATGACTGGATAATTGCCTTTCTGCCTATCATTTGGAGAGATGTTTAAGGGAACATACCTTTATCTTCAAATGTATCACCACATCAAACTTAGCATGGTCATTATGTTTATATCACATTGGCATCTACATATCATGGAAAGCTACCATACAATATCAATGACTGAACTCCAAGTCTTTTAAGCCTATAATTCATATGTTAGATAACCTAATCAATTTTCTATTATTTCCCAAAAGGTTGGATTCTATCTCTATCTTAAAAATCTTTTAAGCTTCTATAAAGCTTATAACTTAATAATCTTATCATTTCTCTTATGAGATCACCAAAAACAGTTTGCTTTTGTCAAAAATCATTAATTTGTTTTAAAAATCACAACTTTTGAAAATTCATTTCATATCAATTTTTAAAAACAAACTTGTCTTTCAAAAATGATCTTATTTGACTTACAAACTTTTTCAAGTTTTAGACATGATCCATTCAAACAGACACATTCATTCAAGATGAATGATTTTTCATTCAAGCACACATTGATCATAGAAAGTTGAATCATTTTTCACAAACATATTTCCTTTCAAAACAAGTTAAATGATTCATACTTAGTTTACAACTATCAATTTTCATTATGAAGATAGTCATGCATTTTAACAGATATTTTTTCTAGCCGGTAACTAACAAGAAAACAAAGTATAGTCTGTAAAGCACATACCATAGATTCATACATTTAAAAATAGTGAGTATTAATCAGATATTCAATTAAGCATGCCACATACACACATGTCATCAATTAGACTTCATCAGCATTAATCATTCCTAGGGACTATAATAGAAAGTTAAACCTAGTTTTGTCTAAAGGTTTGGTGAATAAATCAGCCAAATATATTAGTGGTTTCAACCCTTTTCATTTCTATCAGCCCCTTTTCACTACAATCCCTAATGAAATGATGTCTAATTTCAATGTGCTTAGTTTTAGAATGATGAACAGGATTTTTAAATAGACATAGCAGCAGTGTTATCAATGAAAATAGGAGTGAGTAAGAAATTCAGACCACAATCCAGCAACTGGTTTTGAATCCATAGAACCTGTGCACAGCAAGCGGATGCAGCAATGTACTCAGTTTCAGCAGTTGAGATTGACACTGTGTTTTGTTTCTTTCATTGCCATGGCACCAACCTATTTTCCAGAAATTGGCATCCACCTAAAGTTGACTTTCTATTTATGTTGCAACCATCATAGTCACTGTCTGTGAAGGCCATTAAATCAAATGAACTATTCTTTGGATACCATATTCCCAAATCTGTTTACCCTTGAGATATCTGAGAATCCTTTTCACTGCTAGCATGTGGGACACCTTCGGGTTTTCCTGAAATCTTGCACAAACAAATACTGCAAACATGATGTCAGGCCTTGATGCTATCAAGTACATGAGAGATCCAATCTTGGTCCTGTATTCATGTTGATCCACCGCCTCCCCCTTTCATCAGCTACCATCTTCTCATGTGTGTCCATTGGTGTAGACACTATCTTCAAATCATGGCACTTGAATTTGGTTAGAATCTCTTGCACATACTTGGACTGATTAATGAATATTCCTTCAGCCTTTTGTTGCACTTGCAGTCTAAGAAAGAAATTCATTTCTCCCATTGAACTCATCTTGTATTTTGATTTCATGATAGCCTCAAAATCCTTGCACATCTTCTCATTGGTTGATCCAAATATAATATCATCAACATAAACTTGAACCAATAGCAGATCTTTCTTCTGTCTTTTGTAAAACAAGGTTTTGTCAATTGCACCTCTGCAAAATCCATTGTCCAATAGATGGTTTGATAGCTCATCATACCAGGCTCTAGAAGCTTGATGTAGTCCATATAAAGCTTTGCTCAATCTGTAAACTCTATTTGGATCGTTTGGATCTTCAAATCCAGGAGGCTGTGTGACATATACTTCCTCATCAATCTTCCCATTCAAAAATGTAGATTTTACATCTAGTTGATAGACCTTTATATTCATGGATGCTGCATAAGCCAAGAAGATTCTGATGGCTTCTAACCTTACCACTGGTGCAAACACTTCTTCAAAGTCTACCCATTCTTCTTGTAAGCACCCCAAAGCCTCCAGTCTTGCCTTGTTCTTGATCACTATTCCCCTTTCGTCCTTCTTGTTTCTGAAAACCCATTTGGTTCCAATTGCATATTTTCCTATGGGTTTGTCTACCAAGTCCCATACCTGTAAGTCTCTGAACTGGGCCAACTCTTCCTGCATAGCTTCTACCCAACTGTTGTCCTTAAATGCTTGATTAATGTTTTTTGGTTCAATCTGGGAGAGAAAGCAAGCATAAAGACAGATGTTAGCCCTTTCTGAAGAACTTCTTGTCACTCTTTCATGCAAATCACCAATTATGTTTTCAGCAGAATGGTTTCTTTGTGTTGAGGTAGTCTGAACAATTTGATTTGCCACAAGTTCAGTATCCAAATTTGAGATGTTAACCTCAGTATCTTCAACTTGTACTTCTTATTCATGCAAAACAGATTCTTGGTTGTTGGCATGTCCTGATGTAGACGGTTCATTACTTCAAATTTGTAAAGAATCAAACAGAGATTGGAATCTGTCTTGAGTTTCATGGTCTACATTCATATTTGCCTCTCCATTCTGTTCCACTGAGTCACTTTCCACTTCAATAGTACCAACATTCTTATTCTCAGCTTGATTTGCCTCTTCATCCTGACCTAACACCTTCTCTTTCTTCTCAAACTCAAAGTCCCCTTCATAGTTAGCCACCTTTGACCACAGTTTGTCCAAATCAATTTCTTTCCGTTTTCCTTTCTCAGCAACACTTATTTTGAACAAACCTTCATCAAAATCTTCACTGTATATTTTGAAAGATTTTATCAGTTTCTCTAAGTCAAATAGCCAACTTGGTCCATCAACATTGTTGAAATGATTTTCATTAGAAACTATGTCTGATAACTCAATACCACACATGTGCTCCTTGACATAGACTCTGTAAGCCTTTGACTGTGATGAATATCCAACAAAGAAGCATTTCCAATGACTTTACTTGTTCAAGTAATCCTTGGTATTCAATAGTGAGCACTTGCATCCAAAGGGCTTCAAAAACTTCACATAAGGCTTCCTTTTGAACAGTATTTCATATAGTGTCTTGTTATGAGTCTTGTTCAACAAAACCCTGTTTTGCACATAACATGCATTGTTGATAGCCTCTACCCAAAATGTAACAGGCAGATATGCATCTGCTATCATGGTTCTTGCTGCCTCTATCAATGTTCTATTCCTTCTTTCTGCAACACCATTTTGTTCAGGAGTTCTTCGAGCACTGAATTGTTGAAACATTCCTTTAGAAGTGTAGAATTCATCCATCAATCCATTCTTGAATTCTATCCCATTGTCACTACTAATCACCTTCACACTCTTTTCTAACTGATTTTCCATTATCAGCACAGATGTTTTGATTAGTTCAGCTGTTTCATCTTTGGTTCCTAGAAAGAACACCCATGTGAATCTTGAATAGTCATCATTAATCACAAGACAAAACTTCTTCTTTCCAATGCTAGGAATACTCGCAGGACCAAAGAGATCCATGTGAAGCAATTCCAGCACTTCTGCAATTGTGTTTATTAAATTGGTCTTGTGTGATGATTTGTGTTGCTTGCCTTTGATGCAGGAGGAACATTTTTCTTCCGGCTTAAATTTCTTTGTGGGAAGTCCAATGACATGCTCTCCTTTCACCAATCTGTTCATGTTCTTTATATTCACATGACACATCTTCCTGTGCCACATCCTTGTCTCATTCTCAGTAGCTTTTGACACAAAGAATTATCCACCTCTTGAAATTGCATTCTTCATTCTCAGCTCATACAAGTTTCCATTTCTAGGCGCCATCATCATGATCATGTCAGGAGGGATCACAAACTCAGGTTTTAAGATGAAGCAGTGTGCATCATCAAATCCAACCTTATATCCTTTGTCACAGACCTATGAGGTACTGAGTAAGTTGTATTGTAAGCCTTCTACATGCAGCGCATTCTGAAAGGACACCCTGCCATTTGTCAGTGTTCCTTTTTTAACAATTTTCCCTCCATTCTCATCACTTCCGAAGACAACAGGTCCTTCAAACTTCTATTCATAATTGACAAGCGATCCTCTATCACATGTCATGTGTCTAAAACACCCACTGTCCATATACCATACATCATTCACTTCAATGGATTGTCCCTGCACATTCAAACACAAAATGATCAGTTACTGTTTGAAATACAAACTTCAGTAGTTTGTACATCAGAATCATTTGAGTCATTAAAAACAAGTGGAACTGGATCTTCACGAAAAAATTCACATGAACCATCTGATTCATAACCATATTCCACAATCCTATCAATACTCTTAACTTCAGCTTGTTCCATAACTGGTTCTACCCTTTTGATCACTGTCTTTTTGGTTTTCCATTGAAACCATCTGGGTTCATATCCTTGTTTCAGTAAGAACTTCTCATCATCATTCAAAATCCCAGGTCTTTCTTTACCTTTTCCTTTTCAACTGGACCTTTTTCCATTGATAGGCCTGCCTGTTTCACTTAATGAGTCGCTAATCCTCAAGACAACCTTCAATCTCTTCTCCAGTTTCATTCCATCTCCTTCAGCATCAACTTCCTCCTTTTCATTCCTCAAGTATTTATCTTACGTTCCTTTGTACAAAGCCATGTTCTGACCACATTACTTGTCTGGAATAACATATCCCTCTTTTTCTTCTATCCAGCAGGAATCAGTGTGGTGACCATATGAATCACATTTCTTGCACCAAACCTTTGCAAAGCTCCCAAGTTCTTCTAGATCCTTTTCATTTGTGTTTTTGTCACTTGGTCTTGGGAAATCAAATCCCAAAGAGGTTTTTGCATAGGTACTTTTGTTGAAGTCAACTTGTATTGGCCCACACACTTCTAACTTTTGTGGCTCTTTAGCTTTGACAAACTTTATCTCTTTCGGTTTCAAGAAGTTGCTTGATGATCCTCCTTTATTTTCTGACACTAGTCTTCTTCTTAGTGAATAATCAATTTCTCCAATGTCAAACAGTTCATGGTTTGAAAAGACAGGATAGATAGAAGAAGTGACATTAAAATTTGTAGAGCTTCCAGCTTTGTCATTTCTGTCCTTTGATCTTTCACACAAGTCAAACACCTGATGTTCTCTTCTTATCTTCTCATAATGCCTCTTCAGTTTTGGAGTTGATTTTGGCACTTTTGGAATTCTTTCATAAGTTTTCTTCTTAGCTGGATTCCTCAAATTCCCCTCATCGTTTGAATTTCTGCTTTTGCAACTACATGCGCATCCTTCACTTGAGTATTCACTTATCTCCTCTCTAAATTCAACCTGCTTCTTTTCATTCTCAGCAGGTGCAACCTTCTCTGTTATCACAAACTCTCATTCTTTGTCTACAATCACATTTTCATACAGTTCAACAAACTCCCTTCTATCTTTAAAGACACTTTTGAACTGTTTCAGGTATTCTTCTCTCTATTCCTTATCCACCTTCAATGGATACTTGTAACAGAAAGGGGGTGGCACTTTCTTATACTTCTCAGCTGGGTTCGTCTTCTCTATGTATCCCATAATATTTCTTATGGACATAAGATTTTTAAGAAAGTCCACTTGAATTTGCAGCTCTATGTTCTTGACCTTTTATCTGTGTACATCTTTTTCAACCCTTCAATCTCCAGATTTAGTTTTGACTGAACCATATAGGCTTGCATACAATCCCCTTCCAAACTCTTTATTTAATTATCATATGTGGTTTCACTTGATCCATATACATTCAACGTCACATCTTTTCTACCACACTCACTCTTCCAGTTTCCAACGTCTCTGTTAAGATCATCAATAATCGTCAAAAGGTCATAAGTAGAAAGTTCAGTGGTTACCTTGGAGTTTGAAGATTGCCCAACATCATTCACTTTAGCCATCTAGGCAACAATGGCCTTCTCTATCTCAGCAGCATGATTGCTCCAATCAAAATCTCCATCTTGTGGAACCATAGTCACAGCCACATTTCCTTGATCCCTATTCTGATTAGTGGCATTAACTACTCCCCTGTTTTGATTCCCTTGAATCTGCAACTGATTATTTCTTTGTTGTGGTTGAGTTTTTTGTTGTGGTCTGTTCCGTTGATAAGGATTTTAGTTCACAGGTTGGACTCTTTGCTGATATGCCTGCTAGTTCTGATTTTGATTTTGATTTTGATAGAATTGAGTCTGATTCACTTGATTTCCAAAACGTCTGGGAAGATTGCACTCTTTGGCAAAATGTCCAGGTTGCTAACAGTTGTAGCAGATACCCTTTGATTTATCAAATCCAATCCGGTCATTTGGGCCAGCAAAAGTTGATCTTCCAGTTCTGTTATAGAGTCTCTTGCTCCTGACAGCCAGCTTGGCTGCCTGCCGCTTAAGATCCATATCCTCCAGTTCATCTACATCTATTTCCTCCAAATCTTCTTGAACCACACTTGTGTGAATTATGTTCTTTGCCACAAAGGCATTGTATGAGTCAGTAAACATAGAGAATAAGGCTTGATAGTCATTCCCTTGTCCTGAAGTTGGAACATATGGAGGATGTCCACTTGCTGTTGATGCACTATCATTATCATCAACCATTTGAATATTAAATATCTACTGACTTGCACCATTCATTGAGCTTGTTTCTTAAGGTTCTTCAATGATTGGTTGTTGAGATCTTGTTGACATCTTGCTCATAGGAGCTACAAGTGCATTTATCACCGAAAATCTTGGTTTATCCTCCTTCACCATATTATTCTCAATCATTCCATGCTCTACAGCCTGCAGAAATGAAATCACATCATCCAACTTTTCATGCTCATAGGAGCTACAAGTGCATTTATCACCGAAAAGCTTGGTTTATCCTCCTTCACCATATTATTCTCAATCATTTCATGCTCTGAAGCCTGCAGAAATGAAATCACATCATCCAACTTAAAGTTGGGAAAGCTTGCCTTCTCTCTGATCAATTTGCTTGCTGTGTACCATTCACCAGATAAAGATGTGAGCAGTTTTTGTTTAAGTCAAAATAAGAGATCTGTAGATCTGTGGTTCTGATTTCATTGACTATTGCCATAAATCTTTGAATTACGGACTTCAACCTCTCACCATCTTTGAACTTAAACCTGTTAAGCTGTTGTTTCAATCTATCCTTCTTAATATACTTAGCTCAACATTCCCTTCGAATATCTCCACAACCGCATCGTACATAGCCTTAGCATTTGTGTGATGATTCACACTGATCAATATTTCCCAAGAAAGTCCTAATTTTAGCATGAAGGATTTGTAATCTCTCTTTTTCACTTGACTTTCCACAGTAGCATTGTTATTTGGGGCATCTGTAGGAACATAGGGTCCATATCTAATAGAGTTCAACAATTATGTATCGTTGTAGTTGACAGCAGCCTCAAACAGCACTTTCCATTTGATATAATTTTCTTGACCAAGCAGTCTTGGTATCTTGTTTGTTGAAACTTCTTGTTCATCCATGGCTTGTATTTCTCTTCAAATCTGAACGCAACCACTCTCAACAACCCTTTAAAGCTTCAAACTTTGACACTCAGCCTTCTATTTCTTGGCCTTCAGAGAGCTTACATAGCTCTGATACCACTTCTCATGACCATACCTAGTGCAAAACCAATAGTGGTTGACAAAAACACACTAGATCTAATAACCCAAAGGCCTTTTGAATACACTGGCAGAATCAATATATTCAAAGATTGGGAATGAAGATTGGTATGATAATAAGTATTCAGTAATATTAATAAGAAGCAGTAGACAAAGATTCACTATATTAATATGTCATTTAATAACAGTGATTAATGTTGCATGGCTAGGGTTTCGTGACGGCGGCGGTACGAGGTAGCACAAAGAGGAATATTCTCTCTGGTGGTTATGCTCTCGTAATCCGTAAAAACTCATCCCCTAGTGCGTGTAACCTAGTATTCTATTTATAGGCCTAGACATTCCTTCTAGAAACCCTAATGATTACATAAGAAATGACAAAAATAAATACAAGTGCAAACAAGTCTTCGAGTATGATAATTCCTTGTCGAGCAGACTATTAATGCACAGCATGCTCGAAATAAGTCTTCGAGAAGACTTTACTTAGAATTTTTTTAGTAGAAAATTTTCTACTCAAGCAGACTTCAATCTTCATAACTTATCCTTGCATTGCTTGAATATGTCACACGAGCAGTTCTTATCAATCTCTTCAATCCTGCCTTGTGACTTATTGTGAACAATCTTCAGCATACTCGGGTGTGAAGCTTGCTCGGTATTGAACCATGCTCGAAGTTTATACTTAAAACATATGAGATCTTCTTTTATTGTATCCATGCTCGACCACCAATTTTCTCGGAAGACTTGGTTTAAGGTGGATAGATCAAGTTGTTTGCTCGATTGGCAATCCATACTCGATTAAGAACATCCTTGGTTGACGAATTGTAGCTTGCTTGAAGCATTTAACACTTAGAAGAAATTCCAGAAGATAGTCTTATGAGCATAAGACATCATGCTCGAGGTAGTAAATCCATGCTCGAATGTCCAAGCTTACTCGAAGTCCATACTTAGCCATTTCTTTAAGGAGGTTGAGAAGATTTCAATCTTCCTTGTAAATTTCCGACTCAACAGTGCTATATTCTAGAACAAAGAATCACTGAAAAATATTCATTCATCGGGTTACAGTTGTAACAATAGGCAAGAGAGAATCTGTGAGAAATTGTAATTGTTATAAACGAATATGAGAACATGTTTACCTCTTCCTAGGGTTTCAAATCCATCCACATACCAAACACATCTCTTCATACACATGATTTACCAGGGATTCCACCGTCATCAAAAGAGAACAAGAGATCAAACAAGAAATGAGAATCAGTTGATTAGAGTAACGATTAATTTATGATATGGATGAACTCTAACATTTCGAATTACCTGTCAAACTCCCAAATTGCCAAGAACTATGTGTTTTCGCCCAAAAATAGCTGAGTGCGTTTATAACGTGATTAGGGCTTCAAAAATGACTTAAAACAATTCTTGCACGTCTAGCACTGGTTCGCATATCGCAAAGTCCGTGGTGTCACCCCGTCACGCATCGCGATGGGTTTTAGTTTTGTTTTTAACTAATAACAAAATATAAAAACATGTATTCAACAAGTATGTGAATATGAAAACAAGTAGCGTGAAAAAGTTACGTTTTCCCAATTAACATGCCCGGGTTCGACATAAATCACCAACATGTAAGGGTAGACTCATGTATTTCAATAATTCCCCGAATTACTGTTAAGTAAATGTTTGTGCAATAATCGACACATTTAATTAATCCTAGTCAACTGAGTTGCATGAATGAATAAACAACAAAGTTTGCGTTAACGATGTTAATCTGAAATTGCCGGGTGTCACATCATCCCCTTATTGAATGAATTTTCATCCCAAAAGGTGAGTAGCTGTTTGGTTTTAACAAGATTATCAGAGTTATAAAACCTCTTTTATGATAAAAACGCAGCGTAAATCTTGTTATTTAGGTGAATATAAAACCGATTTTATATGAAAAACCCAAAACCCGGATCCATGTATGTATCACATACTTACAAACAAATGCAACCACAAGAAGCTCATGCATGTGATTCTACCTTTCAAGAAACCCAAGAAGGATAAAGAAAGATGATGGATGAAAGGCTTAGACTTCAATGGAGAAGCACCTCAAGCTAGAATACCCCAAGTCTTCAACAAACACCTTTTGTAGCAAGGATTTTGCACTTCAAAACCCTTCTTCTTGTTCCTCTTCCTTGGCTGAATTTAGAGTGAAGAATGAGAGAAAATTGTATCTTGTGTGTGTGTGTGAGAGAGAGAGAGAGAGAGAGCAAGGAGTGTCCAAGAATGCACCACCCTTTGGTGTTTGTCTAGCTTGTTATTGGGTATGGCCCGACTTGGATCATAACGTACTAGACCACATCAATTGTAATATGTGTCTTGGGCAGACCGAGTCCAACAATCTCCCACTTGCACAAGATACATCGAAAATTGATGCAAGTAGAAAATACCGCCTAACTATGGTTTACTACCCCTAATACGTATGACGAAGTGCCATTCAATAACATCATCCCCTTCAAGTCCCTTACTTGAAAGGATTTAGGTGAATCTATCACTTATCCTTTTAACTTAGATGTCATGTCAAATCCAGAGACATAGAGTGATCATTCTCTATTGATTTAACTTTGCCGGCCTTAGACATCTCACTCTCAATGAATAAGAGGGATGTCAAATCCCCTCTTGACTACATATGTCTCTCACAATCACCTTGTACTATGTCTGACCTTAGCCTTATGTACCGTCATGTTTAAGAGCAGCGAAGAACAAAGTCAAAGTATAATATTTGGTGAATATCAAGACCCAATATGTATCTCAGGTTAGCGGATACTATTATATTCACCTTTACTCAAATTTACATATGATCAATCACAACGATTCCATGTAGTAACATTTGAGAGCGGGCCGGTCCAATAATTATATCCCATAAATATCTATGAACCTTGGCAGCAACCTTTTGCTCTATATTCATACCTTATGAATATCCACCAATCCAAATTCATAATAGTCTTACCTTCATACTTGTTCCCACAAATATGAGCGACTACAGACATTTAAAATAATTAACTTATTCATGGATTTAAACATGCTAACATGGAACATAACTCAAAATGTCATAATCATAAACCATATTCATATGAATGAGTGAAAATAACAATTGTTCCGATATCCAAATACAAAATAGATCAAATCCAATCACTAGAATATCGAAGTCCTAAGGCACAAGCGTGACCTTCATGCTTTGGCTTTTCAAGGAGCTTTGTGAGTGGATCTGCAATGTTTGATCGGTGTGAACTTTGCGAATACATATCTTTAACTTCATCCTTTATGTTGAATCTCCGCTCAATGTGCCTTGTCTTTTGATGTGCACGAGGTTCCTTGATTTGAGAAATTGCACCCTTGTTGTCACAAAAGATCTCTAGAGGGTCTTGAATGGTATTAACGACCCCTAGGTCGGAAATGAACTTTCTTATCCACGCAGCTTCTTGTGCTGCCAATGACGCGGCGATGTATTCCAATTCTATGATGGACAATGCTACCACATCTTGTTTTGAGCTCTTCCTAGAGACTGCCCCATCATTCATCACGAAACCATACCCCGATTGTGATCGAGAATCATCTCGATCGGTTTGGAAACTCGCATCCGTGTAACCCTTTAAAACGAGTTCCTCCTCACCAGAACCGTATATTAGAAACATGTCATTAGTCATTCTAAGGTATTTCAATATACTCTTAAATGTCATCCAATGGCTATTTCCCGGATTATGTTGGTATCTACTTGTCATGCTCAAAGCTCATGACACATCTTGTCTAGTAGATATCATTGCATACATGATGGATCCTATAGCCGATGCATCTGGGATTCCTTTCATTTTCTTTTGCTCTTCCTTTGAACTTGGACATTGAGATGCACTCAATATCGTTACTCTTTGAATAGGTACCAAACCTCTCTTAGAGTTATCCATCTTGAACCTCTTGAAGATTTTGTCAATATATGTACTTTGTTTTAAACCTATCAACCGCCTTGATCTATCCCTATAGATCTTTATTCCCAAAATATAGGTGTCTTCACCAAGATTTTTGATGGAAAAACAACTCCCAAGCCAGGTTTTTACACCTTCCATGGTTGGAATGTCATTTCCAAATAGTAGTACATCATCAACATACAATACGAAAAAAGTGATGATGCTCCCACTAGGTTTCTTGTACACACAAACTTTACCAGCGTTCTTGATGAATCCAAATTTCTTAACTTCTTCATCGGAACGGTGATTCCAACTTCTAGATTCTTGTTTCAATCCATATATTGATTTCTTTAACTTACATACTTTATTAGGATGTTGTGGATCAAAAAAACCTTCGGGCTGAACCATATAGACATCTTCTTCAAGATACGCATTCAGAAAAGCGGTTTTGACATCCATTTGCCTAATCTAATAGTCATAATATGCAGCTATGGCAAATAATATTCTAATCGACTTTAGCATTGCTACGGGAGAGAAGGTCTCATCATAATCAACCCCTTGAGTTTAAGTGAAACCTTTTGCTACAAGTCTTGCTATATAAGTATCCAAGTTTCCATGCATATTGGTTTTCTTCTTGAAAACCCACTTACTTCCAACCTGTTTGAATTAAGAGGTGGTACAACCAAATCCCATACTTGGTTATCATGCATAGATTGCATCTCAACGTTCATGGCTTCAAGCCATTTATCACAATCGGATTGTGACATTGCATCACAGTATGTGGTGGGTTCGTCCAAATCTACCACATAGCATCCATCCATGAAAAATCCATATCTTTCAGGTGGATGACTAATTCTACCATATTTGCGAACATTTTGTGTGTCTTGATCAACCATTTGATCATTCTAAAAAACCTCTTGTTGATTGCTAGTATCAACCAAATGTGTATCGGCTTGTGGTTCTCGATCCTCCTCGAGCTCCACCATTCTACTAGTTCCTTCCATAAGGAACTTAGTTTCCAAGAACTTGGCCTTTCGAGCAATCAACACCTCTTGCTCGGTTGGGTTGTAGAAATAATATCCCATAGAGTCTTTGGGATATTCTACAAAGATACACTTAGTGGATTGGCCTTCAAGTTTGTTTTAGGTGTTGTTCTTGACATAAGCCTCACAACCCCATACCTTTAAATATGATAATGATGGAACCCTTCCATTCCATATTTCAAAAGGTGTCTGGTCCACTTTCTTGGTTGGGGCCATATTTAAAATTAGGGCCGCAGAGAGCAATGCGAAACCTCAAAATGATAAAGGCAATGTGCTTCTATCCATCATAGATCGAATTATATCTAATAGAGTTCGATTCCTCCTTTCGGACACACCATTATGTTGTGGTGTTCCGGGTAGAGTGAGTTGTGAGATGATCCAACAACTCCAAAGATGATCTTGAAAAGCATCACTTAGGTATTCACCTCCTCTATCCAAATGAAATACTTTGATGGTTTTATTGAGTTGATATTGTACTTCATTTTGGAAGATTTTGAACATTTCAAAAGCTTCATATTTGTGTCTTAAAAGGTACACATACCCATAACGACTATAATCTTCAATAAATTTAATGAAGTATCTTTCACCATTCCTTGTCATTGCTTTAAAAGGGCCACATACATCCGAATGTATGATACCTAATAAGTCTTTTGCCTTTCGTTTGTTCCACTAAAGGGTTCCTTGGTCATTTTTCCTTGTAAACAAGTTTCACACTCATCAAATGAATCATCTTCATTTGATTCCAAAAGACCATTCTTTTGAAGTGTATGTATGCGATCTTTGTTTATGTGACCAAGGCGACAATGCCAAAGATTGGTCTTACTCAAATCCACTTTGAGTTTCTTGATGCTTGATTGGTACAACGTGTTATCGAAAGATGTGTTATCATGAACTAATTCATAAATGCCATTAGACGGAATTTCTTTAAAATAAAAGACATCAAATAAAAACACAAATACAATTATCCACAAATTTCAAATCATAACCACATTGTCTTAAAAGAGTAACGGAGATAATATTCCTAGTTAAACTAGGAGCATACAAATGTTATTCAAAACAACTTCCAAACCATTTGGAAGCTTCAAAATTTAGTCTCCTCGGGCTTCGACATCAACCTTTGCTCTGTTGCCCATGAAGAGACTTATATCTCCTTTCTTGAAATTATCACTTCCTTTGAACTCCTACAACAAATTGCAAATATGAGTTCCAAATCCGGTATCCAATACCTATGTGTTAGAAGAAATAATATTAAGATCAATATGAATCATGAAAGTTGTACCTAAGGTTTGCCCCACATCCCTCTTTGCTTTCAACTCTTTTAGATAGGTTGGACAATTCCTCATCCAATGTCCTATCTCACCACAACCAAAACACGGGTTCTCCACGCTAACCTTTAGCTTCTTTTCTTTTGGTTTGGGTGGTTCTGCTTTAGCCTTCCCTTTGAACTTACCCTTGGCATGTCCCTTACCTTTGGCAACCTTTGCTTTAGGTTCCGGGTGATGCCTCTTCCTATTTCCACCTTCATTGATCGTGAGAACCGGTAAAACCTTTTTACCCATTCCCTTTTTGGCTGTTTTGAGCATTGTGTGAAGCTCACCAATGCTCTTATCCCATCCATTCATGTTATAATTCATTACAAAAGTCTCAAATTTCTTGGTTAGGCCATTTAGGATCAAATCCGTGGCTAACTCTTTTGGGACGGGACAATTTAGCCGTTCAAGTTGATCAATGTGGTTTTTCATTTTAAGCACATAAGATGAAACCGATTGGGTCTCTTCCATATGACATGCATGAAGCGCTCGAACCATTTTGAAGCGTTCCACCCTAGCTTGTGTTAGGAACATTTCCTTAAGTTAGGTGATCATGTTGTATGCCCCATGATGTTCAAAATCCTTTTGAATCTTGGGAATCCTAGTTCCCAACATGAGGCAAAAACTTGCACCGAATCCTCGGTGTATTTTACCCAATCGTTATAGGCATTAACATCGTCAGTGTTAAGTTCATCGGGAATGGGATCGTCTAATATGTAGGATTTCTTTTCTTGCTTGAGAACGATTCTCAAGTTTTGATACTAATCCATAAAATTGTTATCGTTGAGACAATCCTTATCGAGTATGGTTCTTAGTGATAGGTTATGAACGGGTGGGATAAATGCGTTAGGTGGATTGTTGATTGCGGCCATCTACATAATTTAACAAAGCTCAATTTTAGTATTTTTTATATCATTAATAAATTTTAATCGTTAACACCCTTTATGTCTCTTAGACAATTAATGATTAAAATCTATAACCCAACGTTACATTCAAATAGTAGTTAGGTGACCTTTATCCTACTATTTAAATTAACAAGGTAGTCAACGTTTGATGATTGCAACCCTTTGCAACTTCTAGTTTTATGGGATTGTTAGTGCACGGATTTGGTGTCTGCAGCTATTCGAATAGGCTAGGGGTAGTTTAGTCTTTACACTTAATGTATAAAGGCTCATTCGCTAAGTATGTTTAGCGAATGAGGCCTCATTCGTTAAAGACTAGGGCTATTCGTTAATGTAAGAGCCCATTCGTTACTACAGTGCAACAAATGGAGGCTCATTCGTTAATGTATATCCATTCGCTTAGCATGTTTAGCGAATGGGCTATGGAAAGGCCTCATTTGTTAGTCCAGTTAACGAATGAGAGGCCTCATTCGTTACTATAGTTCTAACGAATGAGGCATGCCTATAAATAGGCCTTCCATAGTAGATTAGTATAGAGATCTGTGCCATATTTATTCCGAGTAATGTTATGCTACCGGAATTTCTACAGGCTTAATGTATTGATCTCCAATTATGTATGAACACAATCTTAATGTATCGGTATTACGACTAGATCTTGGCTCATGTTAACACTTAAAGCGTATTCCTGATATTTTGACTATGCCAAGATGGGATGTGAGAACCTTAGCCAACCGACCGTCTGCTAATCGGGGTAAAGACCAATGGGATTCATGGTTCTATGATCATCTCCAACATGAAACCAGATTCGGTTTCAAATTCTTCAAGCCACAGGTGCCGACACACAAGTATATCGACGAGATTGATACTCGCACCTGCTGGAGGAAGATGATGAAGAGGACACACAAGTATATCGCCAAAGACAATGAAGAGGGCCCTAATGAAGATCTTCCCTCAGTGTTTATTCACCACGTTCAACCGATGGTATTATGATAATCTGACGGGTGAAGCGATTATAGTATTGGGTAACGGGTCAAACACGAGTTTCATACGTGTTATAGATCCGATGTGGCTCGTTAACTTATCGGAGTCTGATAACGATGCGTTATTTCACAATCAGATCCGATTTGCTAACGTAAGCGAATACGATCTTGCAATGCAATTTCAACGTGTTGTTCGCGTTTGTTATGCATTCAAGATTCACAGTTATGACGACTGGAAGACAAAGATGTTCCAGAAGTGAAGAATAAAGAGCTCGAGATGAGGGAAAGTTTGTTGATACACGACTTGGGCATCTCGGTCGTTATTATATTATTATTATTATTATATGTTTTATTAATGTAAGGGTCATTTTGGTAAAAGCCCATTCGCTCCATTGTAAGACCATTCGTTACTCCGTAAAGAATGAGTCACATTCATGATAATGTAAGCCACATTCGTTAACCATGATTAACGAATGTGACAAACGAATATAGGGGCCATTCGGTAGATAATGTATGACGAATGAGTCTGTTCATTCACTATAAGTTAATGTAACGAATGACTTCATTCTTTAAGTAATATCTTAACAAATGGGTCATCCTCTATATATACATTCATTATCTATCAGTAAAGTATCGAAGTTATTGAGAATTGTTTATGCACTGTTACTCTACCGAAATACTCTCAGATTGCACACACAAACACACAGTAACGTATACTGCAATTATAATCATAATCCCATCATGAACATCACGTCGTCATCAACGATCTAGATCCAATATAGGTTCCTCAAGGATCGGTTAAACATCTTATGTTTAGTTGGCATGTTTAATCCCGTCAACACTATTGTACGCCATGCTTCGGTGACCCTATTCACATGGTTTCCAATTAAGTCGTCCTACTTACACATACGTGTGATTTTACACATATAAGTGGTTAGGTGATCTTTATCCCACGAATATGATAACCCACCTCAAACTCACAAGTTTCCTCCAATGTGGTTAGGTGGCCTTTATCCCACATCGAGTTCCCAAGTGATTCAAGTGTTGTGTAGAAGGATGTTGTTTGACTTGTTTTATAAAACGGATTTTTCATTTTCTAAATTCTAGATTGGAAAACCATTTATGTACCTTGCATTTGCATACATTCAAATGTATGGTACTTAGTTGAAAACCCATTTTCAAAGTTCCTATTAATAAAACCCATTTTATTGTGAAATCATTAGCCTTTAATAAAACCAATTTTATTTCCTAACGATTTCTAAGGAACCAATTTTATGCAAGTTGTTGACTATCCATATTGCAAATTAGATAAAACAAAATATAAATCAACCAAGCAATCATAAAATAAACAACCACAAGTCCAAAACCATAGCCACCTAATCTTGGCAACACTTGTTGACCGAAAACAAGTGTGCCAAAAAGTCTCTCCTAAGGGACCAAAAATGACACAAGTCTCGTGTCGGTGAACTCCCACTTAATCCCGCATCCAAATGCTTTAAGTGTCCATTTTTGTGTTGTGACTCCTTATTTTTACTTGGGCTTCCTTTCTTACATCTTCGTTTACAAAATATATCCTAATACATTTTTCTATAGTAAACGAAATACTACTAAGCTACGTATTATTACAAACCAATATGAAGTAAATAAATAGATTGCAAACCCAAATACAAGAATATTACAACCATATTGAATAATCAAACAACCACAACACAAACATTCATCCAAACACAAGGCCATGGCTAGGTTATGAACATCCAATACACATCCAATCATGCAATAATTACAAGTCAAATATGGTTCCCCTTTCTCCCTTCAAACTTTCGGCCAAAGGATAAACAAACCGAAAGTTTCGGGTTTTGTCCAAACAAAACAACCAATCATCCAAATGACTTAATTTTTCAAGATTACCACATGCATGTAAAGTATAATCTTGAAAAACCAAGGGGTAACCAAAAACCAAAAAATTTCGTCCATATGGTGAACCACACCATAAAACCCAAAAAAATTTAGTCTATTGAAGCATGCATTCGCATAAGCGGCTCTTGATGCCATTGTTGGGTTTTAACAAGATTATCAGAGTCATAAAACCTCTTTTATGATAAAAACGCAGCGGATAATATAGTTTTAAATCTTGTTATTTAGGTGAATATAAAACCGATTTTATATGAAAAACCCAAAACCCGGATCCATATACGAATAACATACTTACATACACATGCAACCACAAGAAGTTCATGCATGTGATTATACCTTTCAAGAAACCCAAGAAGGATGAAGAAAGATGATGGATGAAAGGCTTAGACTTCAATGGAGAAGCACCTCAAGCTAGAATACCCCAAGTCTTCAACAAACACCTCTTGCAGCTAGGATTTTGCACTTCAAAACCCTTCTTCTTGTTCCTTTTCCTTGGCTGAATTTAGAGAGAAAAAGGAGAGAAAATTGTATCTTGTGTGTATGAGAGAGAGTGTAAGGAATGTCCAAGAATGCACCACCCTTTATACCACTTAGAATAAGGACAAAAGAGGGGGAGGCCAAAATGGGTCCCACCCATTTCAAAATTCAAAAACCTTTTTTTTTATTTTATAAAACTTCATGTTATGTTTATTTTGTAAAATGTAACATAACATTAAAAACATGCAAGAGTAATAAGTCTTGCATATAGTTATTTAACCAACTTAAATAACATTATGTGGTTAAATAACTATATGCAATGTCTTCTCTCAAAATATAAATCATCCATCTGATTTATTTATTTCACAAGTACAATATATTTAGAAACCTTTTTTTCAAATATCGTAAGTGTTAATATTTATTTACTATGATCATATCATCTATAAACAAATATTATTGGTGTTTGTCTAGCTTATTATTGGGTATGACCCGACTTGGATCATAACGTACTAGCCAAATCAATTATAATATGTGTCTTGTGCAGATCGAGTCCAACAGTAGCATCGCTAATGTTTGGGCAATGTTTTTAAATGCTTAATAAGTTTTTTCCGGTTATCACAGAATATCAAAAGTGTTTCACCTAAACTATGATGTTTTTACCAAATCGGCACCAAGTATTGTCACACCGCTAACCCCTTAAGGTTAGTGTGACAACAGGTTAGTTTAGCGTTAATTAATGTTATAAGACAACATAGCTTAGCAATAACTTAAAGAAGAAGAGATTAACTTAAGTTATAGGTGAAACTTGTACAACCATTCAAAGGTTCAAACAGAGAAGGATCTCTTTAAGCTTATTTGACAATGTGAGTTCTATACCCCCTCTTTACCTGTTTTTTAGGGTGGTGTGCATACTAGTAGGTTAACGAGTTGTACGTTTTTCTTAACGTATGTATATTTATGGTATGATGTTATAAGTCAATGCATAATTTAGATATAGTTTGACACACAACCATGATGTGAAGGTCAATACCTTTGTGGCATTGTCAAAAGTTGTACAAATGTGTAATGTTGAATGGTGGTGATCATTGGTATGGAGGGAAATCATGACCTCATATGAAATATAAGAAGATCTAGACAACTAAACTCTATTGACTTATAACATTAAGTATGGTATTATAACCTAAGGTATGGTATGTAATGAATGTTTACATATGTGTTATTGAGTTTCTTTAAATACTAATAAAAATGCTTGAATGTTAAGACGACTCTTCTAGGATGACTTTTTGTATGCACATGAGGTTAGAGGATGTTAAGGGTTGAGGGCATGGTTATCACAACGATGGGCTACGTGGCTAAAGAATGACGTCCTTGCTATATTATAGTAAGTTATGTTTAAGACATTTTTGTTTTGTTTGTGTAAGGATATGGTACCTATGGGTAGGGTCGGGCAAGATAACCTCGTTAACCCCCGTAACCGCACTATTTTTACCGATCACCAATGTAATCGGTGGCCAGTTTAGTAAATTTTTGAAAACCGCCAATTGCTGGTAGGCTTTGGATAAAAATAATTCCAAACTCGTCATAGCTGAACCGACCCATTATTAACCAACAATATGCTTGGAACTTACTTTTGCCAAACATATTGTTGAGTTATATTATTTTGATGTTTTTGGTTTAACGTTAGTTATCAAATTAAGTTAATTCAGTTTTATTGTTAGATTATATATGCTTGTTTTTTTTTTCTTTGAATTTTTGGTATTGATATTATGTATTATATATTTTTTTGATTATGTGATGCAGTTTTTTTAGTTTTTGGTACCAAACTTTTAGATCCGATTGCATTGTTTTGTTAAGTTTAACTGCCACTATAACCTTCAAAACCAATTAACCGAAATTGTCATAATGGATCAGTTATGGTTACGGTTATGGTTATCAGTTAACCGACACATCTGCTATGTTTATGGGCTTGTCTAAAACCGTCTCAAACCCACCCATACACGCGTATGGATGATAGGGTGTTTTTAGTTGCATGTTTATGGAATCCAATTGCAGAGACACATGATGAGTTCAGAGCCTTACAAATAAAAAGAATCATAATAAAACAACGTTTTTCAAAATTTTAAATAATTTCAAAGCTGATAGACTTAAGTTTATTTTAAAATCGGGTGATGCTTTTTGTAACAAATTAAAAATTATATTTAAAAAAAATGACATACTTCCGTGCGTAGACTATTATTTATGCTTTGGTCACCCTATCAGCCACTTTACGTGTGTCAAAAGTTAATATGGTAGAACAATGACATGATCAACGAAGATGTTCTTTTAAGGTCCGACCATTCGTCACCTTCAAACAACCTTTTTAGATCATGCACTAGGAGTGTTAAGTAATCGAATCGAACTAGAAATTCAATTGGAGATTAATCGTATTTGAAGGTTCGAATTCAATATGTTTTTCAAACATTTCGAATTCCATTTGATTTGAATTCAATTTAGTAATCTAATTTCAAAACAAATCAGAAGTTACGATTTTATATTCGATTAGATTCGAATTTCGAATTCAAATTACGAATTTTATTTCTATTATATATATATATATATTAATATTTATATAAAAGAAACTGAATGGTATCATTTTGAATATCATCATCATCGTACTCAGTATATCCCACCAATAGCAATGCTATGGTAGGGTCTGAGGAGGGTAAGATGTAGACAGCCTTACCTCTATCCCATAGGGATAGAGAGGCTGCTTCCGGTGAGACCCCCGGCTCGATAGTAGTTTTGAATCAAGCCTTGGACATAAGACACATAACACTCAATCATCGAGACACCGGCTGATTGGTGCATGTGCCCTTGTCTTTCGGCTATCAACGCCACCACATGATGCCTGATTAACCTTCCGCCACTTTTAACGTTATTTTCACGTGATTAGTAAAATAACGTCAAAATTAGTGCAATTTTTGCCGGTCGTTATTCACATGCAATTGAATATTTTTTCAAGTAGTGTTCGATCGATTACGTATTAATCCATATTCGATTGATTGGTCTGAGGTTATCGACAAAAAAGATTTGTCTAAGCCACTTCGTTTCTTTTTGTCCAAGTTGCTTCTTTTTTTGTCTAACTCACTTCCTTTTTTGTTTGTCAGTTTCGGGAATATCCCCATTCATAGGTCCGAGATCTACATCTATGAATTGAAAGGTCCGAACGATCCACAGTTTTTAGAATCAATAGGTCTTCAAATCGTTCATTTGAAAAAATTGAAACCCTTCTTATTGGATGATCGTGAGACTTGCCAAAAATCGAAATTCTTGATCAATGGAGGAACAATCACTTTTAATATTGAAGATGTTTTAAATGTGGCTATTTGAATGGTTTATTTTGAATGATTTCTTTGTTTTGTAAGGCTCGTCTTTTTTGTTGTTAAAAGACTCTATTGTGTTTCCGAGTTTTATTTAAAGAAGGAAAAGGAAAGAAAATGAAGATAGAAAAAATATGTTTTGTTTCCGAGTTTTATTTAAGAAATGAAAATGAAGGAAAATTTAAAAGAGGTGTTTCCGAGTTTTATTAAAAGAAAAAAAAGGAGGGGAGAGAAGAGAATGATGAGTAAAATTAGAGAATTTGTATCTTTCTAAAGTAAAAAGATTTGGAAGGAAAGAAATTAAAGAGAAAGAGAAGATGCACAAAAAAAAGAAGGGAAAACTTTATTTTTCTTGCTTTTTTTTCATAAATAAACTCATAGCAAAGTTTGAATTGGTTTTAATAATTTTATAAGTAATTTGTTCCTTCAAAAATGAATTTCTAATAAAATTTAAAAAGTAACCTAATTAATTAGACTAATCAATTTGATCAAATGTTATACAGATATTTTTTTATAAGAAACCAGTCCTTTAAAAAAAAAGAGTTTCAACTAAAATTTGAAAAGTAAAGGATTTTTAAGCTGACTTTTGAAGTTGTAATGAAAATACATTATGTTTCCAAAGAACTTGACATTGACATTTAAGATGCGTATATTTCCATTCTTCATTTGAAAATAAAATTTGTTCAGGAAGATGTTGAGCAATTTCTTTTCATTTCAAGTGGAAATTGCTTAGTAACAATTCAAAAGATGTCACCAAATTGTATGCACTTTCGAAGAAAATCATGCAAGGGACTAAGAGTCCAGTTTGTAATAATAACGCGAATAGTTTGCACTCAACCGGAAGATTAGGGTTCGTGTTTTATTTTATACGAATATTAATGTGTTCTAGATGAGTGTTAATCGAATCAGTTCGATGTCTCCAAGTTATACGAATTCAAAACACACATTCATAATCAACTATTGAAATTTGAAACCAATTTAAAGTTTAAAAATTCAGGTTTCCATGTAATAAAACAAGATTATTATGATTTGTTTTCTTTTAAGTTTAAAACTCTAAAAGATAATGTATATTTATAAATATATTTATTTTTTTACAAATAGTATATTATTGATTTCAAGTTTTGAGTCACTTGGTTTACGTATGAGCATCTCGCAAATTAATTTGAAAACCTCATTTATTGAATTTGTCCCACCCTAACTTAACAGCAGAACATGCTGAGGCCCGATAATATTTTTATTATGGCTCAAATATACTAAAATAATAAATAATGTCAATATCAAAATTTCTTCATTAATAAACAGTTGTACACAAAGAATTTAAAGAGGAAAAGAAAATACAACAAATGTTCTAACTTTATTTATTATCCTAAAGTCCGAACTAAATTCTCTACTTCAATTCCCTTGATATAACAATCTGCATTATGCGTAAAAATAATTTATCAACAACACATGTTGAGCGAGTAACCAAGGTTTAGTATAAAAATCATAATAATTATAAGAAGAAAAAATAAAACAATTCATTTCATTAGTGAATAGCATCAATTAACATAAACAAATAAATTTATCTTTTCAACATGCCACTAGATTTTGGACATGTTTACTCGGATAGATTCATAACAAATAAGTGTTTTTTTAATCATGTCACTAGATTCGGACATGTCTACTCAGACGGCGTATGATCATACTATGAGGATAAGGATGAAATATCAACCAGCCATAAAAACAATAAACACATAAAACATATAGCAATCAACAATTAATTGAGCAATGTCACAACCACGCAAATAATGAAATTGTATTTGAGTATAATAATGTAATATCAATAATTTAGTACGCATAATGCTTCTAAAACAAAATAGAGAAAAAAAATTGATGTTATTACTCACCTTAAATAAGGGAGACGGTAACATGAAAGGAGGAAATGGTTAAGGCAGACTAGTTAGTTCCACGTGAAGTCTCGACGATAAGTCCTAATTATAACTGTAGAACTAGATAAATAAACTAATCACAAAAACAAACAACTAACAAAGGTTTATAACGAATTTGGAGATCGATAAAGTGTTGAATATATATTAAGTTAGTTTTATAAAATTTGAATTAAAGTATAAACGATTTAAATAATATTACCAATTTCATTTCTTTTTTTAAAACAGATTGCTAATTCAATATTATACAAATATCGTTTACATATATATGTACAAATACACACACACACACATATATATATTATTTGGTTCATTTCAGAAATGTTTCTTATTCCGAGAATTGCGAGAATTCAATTGAACCAATCACAAAGTTTTTTTTATTATTTGTTTTTATATGTAGATAGGGGTATACTAGTAAAAAATGGTTTGTTTTATATATGACAAGTAATAATTCATGAAGAGTTACATATTAATTTATTTTAACTTAGCCTTTTTTTATTTATTTAAATTTTTGGTTAATGTATATGTGTATGATTTGAAAGTTTGATTCCATCGTTGAATTGGGAATACGTCATATATCAAAATCAATTTGATATAGGTCGTTGATTATGTTCTTGCTTGTCTCATGCATCAAACAGAACATACTCGAAATAAAAATTAACATGTAAAAATAACATACTACACAACATATATGAAACTCATACATACGCATACACTTTATGAATGTATGTATTTACATAATTACATACGCATGTATATACGTAGGCACATAGGTACCTATGAACGTAGGGACGTATGATGCCCCTTATCTATTCTCAAGGCATAAAGCTTATATGGACTTCACTTATGGACCTATGATGCCCCTTATCTATTCTCAAGGCGTATTTGGCTTTCCCCAGATCACCTCAATTTGACTCCAACCCCCTAGTACTTGATCAAAATACTTTTCTCTATACAAAATGATTTTAAGTTTTAAGGTTGAACGTTGGACTTACATGCCATCCGGACTTACAAGCCTTATATTCAGGATGTTTAGGACTTATTTATATGCCCCACCCCTGTAGTTCCCTGGGACCCTTTTAAGCTTTTTAAAATAAATTTAATTTGTAATAGTTTTTATATATATGTACACAAGTTTTTTTTTTTTTGCTAACAATGAAATATAATATTTTTGGCGATCAAGACACTAACGGGCTCGTGTATGATTGGGTAATTGCTTTTCTGCCTATCATTCGAAGAGATGTATATAGGGACATGCAAGCATCTTCAAAATGACTCTCCACAATAAATTTAGCAGATTTAGTTTATATCACGTCAAACTTTTACTTATCATGGAAAGCTACCATACACATCAATGACTGTTCAAAAGCCTTTTAAGCTTAATAACTTTACCCGTTAGGCACGCAGAATCAATTTATCTATCATTTTTCACAGGTTGGATCAATTTTCATTTGAAAATATTTTAAGCTTCTAGTAAGATTTAGCTGAATATTAATATCACTTCTCAATGTTAAAACAATAACTAAAAACCAGTTTAGAACTCAGCCGCCCGGTCACTTTCAGCCTTTAGGTGAATGGCTATCCCGTTTGTCTACGAGTAAACTACAGGACCAAACACGTAAAGATACATGTCCTTCAGACTTAAATGACCGACATAATTTTAAGCATGCTAAGAAAAACATTTTTTTTTAAGAACACACACACACTCATTTTGTCTTTCACACACTCTTTTTGTCATTTTCTTTTTCTCCCCCTAAATTTGTGCAAAAATTTTACCGAAAACCGAAAAACTTTTATGTACAAATTTACCTCACGTAAGACACAATCATCAAAACGAAGCATTTTAAGGAATCTCACAAGCACATTGAACCTGGCTGTTCCGACCGGTTTAGTAAATAAGTCCGCCACGTTATTATCGGTGTGGACTTGTTCAAGATGAATCAGTTTCCGGTCGTAACAGTCACTAATAAAATGGACTTTGATGTCAATGTGCTTGATTTTGGAATGCTGAACAGGATTTTTAACAATTGCAATAGCAGCATCATTATCACAAAAGGTGGGAGTGTCAAGAAATTCCAAACCGTAATCCAGCAATTTATGTTGCATCCATATGACCTGAGAACAGCTGTCTCTTACACCCTTCTGTGTAATATTTCCCTTCTCTCATCTCGCAAGGGAAACATACCCTCCATTAAAAATTTGAATGTCGTGTAACTGAGAGATGTCTCCTGTCATGTGCCTGGAACAACCACTATCAACATACCATGGTCTGATGATATTCCTCCATAACTGTTCCTGCACGATGTGCGAGATTAGTTAGTCTTAGATACCCAGTCCATAGTCATTCTAGGTCAACCTGACTTGTTCAACCGTGTCACGGGTTGCCATGACATATCTTCCTGATTATTAAAGATCGAACAGGAAGGCTTTGATGGCTTGGTCATCGGAGATTTATGAGACCATTTGTATTTAGGTTTTAAAGCTTTATGATTTGTATAAACGGTTGATTTTGTCTCCGATTTGCGGACGGAAGACACATTTGACTTTGACCTTCTAAACGTTTCCGATTCTGAGGCCCACTTAGGTCTCGGAGCCAAAAACTGAGTTTCCGTTCCGCTTTTGAACCGAATAAGGCTTGATTTGATGGAAGCTTGACCTGTCAGCCTTGTTTCTCCTCCAATCACCGTCAGAGGGCTTTGCCTTGTACTACCTCATGTTATTTGAGTTAAAGCTTGTGGAGGTATTCCGAGGCATATTCCTTTGATGGCGTCTGTAGTATGGAACATACGGAAGTCTAGAGCAATTTCTTGCAATGTGACCAGGAATGCCACAGTTGAAGCATGTTTGCCTTTTAACGTAAAAATCGTTGTGACTGATTCCTGGTCTTGCTCTGTTGTGTGAGTTTGTTTTTCCACCTTTGGACTTAGCACTGGATTTCTGACAGTTACAAGTACATGAACTTCCTTCTTTAACAAACTTGGGTGATGAATATTTATGAAAATTCTTATTTTTATCAAGTTTATAAGAAAGCAGATCACTGTTTTTAGAAGTTTTAGAGAAATCAACCACATGATTGTCTTTGCTCTTTAAAACAGAGCCCACACAAACAGTTGTAGCAGCAGTATTCAAAACAGGCAAATTCAAAGAAACATGAGAATTAATAGATGAATCATCATCCTCATCAGTCCAATCCTCAACTATTACTTCATCTGCACATGAAGTAAACACATTAGAATCGTTCACTTTCACAACTGATTGAGCTGGTTTGACAAACCCGGGTATTATCCTTTCATTAATTTCAAGTTTGCCATATTTCAAAGATTTCTCTTTATCTTCCTCAATAACAAAAGGAGATGGAGTATAATTATCATTGTATAGAGGTGGAACCTCATTATACCCAATTCCCTCACCCCTCTTTTCTTTCCATCTTAATTGCTTTTCAATCATTGACTCAACGACCGCAGTAGAAACATCAAACTTTTTAAAATTAAACTCAGCGTTTTCAAATTTATTCGTTAATTTAGCGTTTTCCAAAATAGATGCTTCAAGTTTGGTGGTTAGATCAGCAATTTTCTTATTGGCATCTAATAAGATGTGACAACACTTGACACTGAAATCACTTTGCAGTTTTAAAAAATCTTTGTTTGATGCTTCTAGTTTTTCTTTTAAAGCATTTTCCAATAAGGGTAGCATTTTCATATTTAATTCCCTCCATCTCTCTAAGCATATTACTATTGTGAATTTTATATAGTTCTACCTTATCAATACATGATTGGGAGCATAATACAGGACTTACCTCAGAGGATTTGGTGGAGGTGAAGGCCATGAAATTACCTTGGATGACTGACCCAATGAATCAGAAGCCCACTTGAACAAAATCCAAAGCCCAACTAAGGTGGGCCCAACGCAACTAGAAACCCGAGAACCTTACAAGTAACCGAGAACCTTGAAAAGTAGTCGAGAACCTTGAAAAATAGCCGAGAACGTTGAAATTTAACCGAAACTTTGAACAGTGGCCGAGAACTTTGATTATTGGCAGAGAACTATGATTATTGACAGAGAACTCTGATACTTAACAGAGAACTATGATTATTGATAGAGAAATCTGATACTTAACAGAGAACTATGATTATTGACAAAGAACTATCAAATTTTCCCTAGAACCCAATAAAATCAGCCGAAAACTATCAAGGCTCTTGATATGGAAATCTTTGAAGATTTAGTCAAATCCCGAGAATTAAGGAATGTTCTTGATTTGGTAAACTTAAAGATAGAATCAAATCCCGAGAATGAAGGGATTTGAATTTAATTCGAAGATTGACCCAAATCTTTTCCAGTAAAACTTTAACAACCCGAAGAACACGAAGAACGGTCTATCTTCAAGATCCAGAATTCTTTAACCAAAACACGCACCCGTAAATCACCGGTAGAATCCTTGATATCACCAATAATCAAGCCTAGAAAAGGTCTATAGGCTCTGATACCAATTGTAAGTCCCGTGACGGATCTTTCAATGTGATATCAATATACTCGATGATTAGGCGGAAACTAATCACCAAGCCGATTCAATAAAGCAACCAAGAACACAAGCAAAACACACAAAGAAGCTTTGAAAACACACGTATATTATACGTCGGGTGCTTAAGCCCTTAAGAGTTACACGGTTGAAAAATAATGGACAAACAACCACAACTAACGACCAACCAGCAACCCCACAAATGTAAACATACATGCTATATGTAGACTACCAACCTAGGCCCAAAGCAAAGTAAAGCCCACCGAAATCAATAGATTTCAGTTCACATATAAATGCCCAACTAAGCCCAATCTAGGTCTAACAATACCAAGCATAAACCACAAAATATAGGCCAACACATATGCTATGACTTTAGTCCCTTGCATCAGTACACATCCCATTCTAGTATGTGAAGCATCACAAAGACTACAAAATAATATGTCCTTTCTAACAAAGTTAAAATAGATGCTTGTGTTAAATTCTGCTTCAAGGTCTCTAATGACTCACTCTGCTTTGGTCCCCACTCGTACTTTACTAACTTATGAGTTAGCGAAGTCAAAGGTACTACGATACGGGAGAAATCCTTGATAAATCTTCGGTAGTACCCAGCCAGACCTAAGAAACTTCTAACTTCAGTCGATGACTTGGGAATTTTCCATTTGGATATAGCCTCAATCTTTGCTGGATCTACATGAATACCACTTGCGTTTACAACGTGCCCAAGGAATTGTACTTCGTGAGGCCAAAACTCACACTTTGAGAATTTAGCACACAATCTCTCATTCCTTAACAGATCGAGTAGTATCCTGAGATGATTTTGATGATCATTTTCCAATTTAGAATAAATAAATATATCGTCGATGAATACGATAACAAACTTATCCAAATACAACTTGCAGATCCGATTCATCATATCCATGAACGATGCCGGAGAATTAGTAAGTCCAAATGGCATGACCATGAACTCATAATGTTCGTATCTCGTTTTGAACGCGGTCTTCGGAATGTCTTCCTTTCGGACTTTTTACTGATGATAGCCAGAACGTAAATTGATTTTAGAGAAGTAACTTGCTCCTTGTAGCTGTTCAAACAGATCATCGATCCTTGGGAGCGGGAATCTATTCCTGATTGTTAATTTGTTTAGCTCTCGATAGTCGATGCACATTCTCATTGAACCATCTTTCTTTTTCACGAATAGGACTGGAGCTCCCCATGGTGAAGAACTCGGTCTTATGAATCCTTTTTTTAACAGTTCATCTCACTGTTTCTTTAATTCTTTCATCTCCGTTGGAGCTAGTCTATACGGGGACCGAGCAATAGGTTTTGTACTAGGTACTAGATCTATTCTGAATTCTACTTCACGGTCTAGTGGTATTCCTGGTAATTCTTCTGGGAAAACATCAGGAAATTATGAGACAATTGGTACGTCCTCTAGTTTCTTCTCCTTGGGTTCTTCTGTCACATATGCCATGAATTCTAAGCATCCTTTAAGCAGACATTTATTAGCTTTAATTATTGAGACTAAGCAGCATCCTTGTCTCCCGTAATTTGGATGGTCTTTCCATTTGCTGTACGAATTTCAATAGCTTTCTTATCACATAAGATACGGGCTTGGTTATTGGATAACCAATGGATGATATCAAAACCAGCCATTGTCATGGGAAACAACTGAACAGGTATGGCATATTCTGCTAACAAATTTCGCCATTCTTCAAGACTTCGGATCTTTTGACTAAATCACCATTGGCTGTGTCGACTATGAGGGATTTATCTAGCTTATCTAAGGGTTCATTTAATTGACTACAAAATCTTTTATCTATAAAACTTTTATTTGCATCGGATTCAAACAAAACCCTAGCATAAATGTTATTAATGGGAAATATACTGGTTATGACGTCCAGCACTTCTGCTTCCTTCTGAGTGTAAAGCACAAAGACTCGTGCATTTCCCTTCTTGGCCTCATTCTTGGTGCCAATAGCGCTTACACCGTCTCCTCCAGTCTTCTTCTTCTTTGGGCGTTCAGACTGAAAATGTCCCAATTCACCACAACCATAGCAAGTTATCTTATTTTTCCAACATCTTGATGTTGGATGACCTACTTGCATAAAATTAGTGCCAGTGATTGATTTATCAAAATTGCATTTATCATAGTGTCTTCGGTTGCAAGTCTTAAACACCTAAACTAATGATTGGGAGTCCTCCTCCCCACCATATTGCTTCTTATTTCCCCTATCATTCTTCTTGAAGATAACTTCTTTCTTAAAGATGAACTCTTTATTTTCTTCTTCATGGGTTCTAATCAAACCATTCATCATGTAACCCACCAATTCCATGGCTGAATTGGTGGTTTGAGGTAGAGATGATCTAACCATATCTCTAATCTCCTTTGGCAAACCCCAGATATAACGAGTGACCTTGTTATTTTCTAGTGTTACCAAGTGCGGTACTAACCTACAATACTCCAAAAATTTTGTATTATAATCCTTTAGATTCGTACCAACCACCTTGTGGTTCAAAAACTTGGTTTGCATTTCATCCTTCTCGCTCATTAGGCCAAACTTCCTGATCACGAGATCTTTGAATTCTTCACAACTTAACTTGTATAAGTTTAATCTACCCTTGACTTGTATAAGGGCGTTCCACCATTGCAAAGCTTCGCTTTTAAACGATTGGGACGAATACTGAATCACTTTTTCTTTAGTACATTTACTGATAACAATAATGGCTTCTATCTCTTCAAGCCATCCTAGTGCAGCAATAGCACCACCATTGCTTCCATAAAAGTCTCTAGGCTTAAATGTCTGAAACGTCTTATAACTACAGACTTTCTCCTTCTTTCTTTTCTTAGGCTTCTTTTCTTCATAATCACTATCAGCGTTAGAGCTGACATGCTCGTCTTCATCTCTTTTGTACTTGTTAGATTTCTCCTTGCTTGGTGATTCTTGCTTCTTCAAAGCCTCGAGCATTGCTGGGAAAACTTCTGCAATTCCTTTTGCAATAAGATGTTGCATATCCTCCTTTCGCACAAATTCACTAGCAGGAGGGGGAACATTTGTTTCCTGGTTTTCAGCGGTTCTCTTTAATCTACCCCTAGTATTCCGCGAGGGTCCACTGTTGATGTCAATGTTTGAATTTCCTCTCTTCGACACACTATAGACAAGAAATATGAGGTAGGTTTTAGTTAATGTGTCTAATAATCCACTAGATACATACCTATCTTATCCCTAATTAAACAAACTTAAACTAGTTAAAGCCTAAGTATTTTTGTCAAATATTTAATTCGCTAAACCAATAGCTCTGATACCAACCTGTCACACCCGGCCTCAAGGGCCTAGCCGTGTGACCTATAGTTGGTACCGGTTTTGTTAATTTGCCAAATTTTGATTACGCAGCAAAAAATGTTTAATAACACATTTACTTTGATAACATTGGGAATTAAATACCCTTTTTCGTTTTACAAAATTACTTGCTTTATAAAAAAAGTTTATATGCTTCGTTTACAAAATTAGCTGAGCCATCAGTTGTATTCAATGCCTAGATATCTTCTATCTCCACCGGTACATCCACTTCTATACCTTACTCATGGTTACCTGAAAACACTTTAAAAAAATACGTCAGCTACATACTGGTGAATAACGCTGACTCGATAAAGATTTTCATAATTCGTTATGACACAGTCACCAATAGCGTTCAACGACACATTGGGTCTCAATTCCATCTCAACGGAACTAAACATATGCACAAACCACTTAGTGGACAGTTACGCGCCCTAAAGACAGTTACCTGCCTCATGGTCAGTATGTCTGTAATGTGCCCACTACAAATCATATATGTAAGAATCCAGATACATGTGTTTTTTTATCCTGAGTGTCTAATACTACCTTGTATCAATACGCTTTAGAGGATTTGAACCAATCCTCATATAAATACGTTTCTAACTCTTTACATATGGATAATCCTCCATAATCTAAAAGAGTAAATACTTTAAAAAAATAGTTCATATTCATGATATTATAAAGGTTAAGCGTATTCACCTTTTGATGGGTTGTTCAACTAACAATTGCTCTGTGTTTGATGAACGATTACCTCGGACCTATAGTTTGAGAATAATAGTTTAATAATTTATCTAGATCAATGATCTAGCTTCAGACCTTTAGTCTAATTTATAGCTTTAAAAATTGATAAAACGTTTCTTTCGATATAAAAGTTATTTTTATTCAAAATGATTACTTTCGTTTGTATGACGTTTGGTGTGGCATGCTTTGGCCTAATAGGTTCGAACACTCTCATCAAGCTCCTTCAGGAAAGTTAACGGGTCCCGCGGTTGATTGGAATTTTTACGAATTACTTTCCTTAGACAAGAGGCTCGACTACCGGTATTGTCACCCTTCCAATTACTACATGCCCGTCACGCTTTTCTATTTAATTATCTATAAATATCTTTTATATAAAATTTAATGTTTCTTTGTTTAGAAGAAAGTCAATTAACAATAGCCTTTGCATGTAAAACTTTATGTTTCTTAGTAATAAGGAAACACTTATTTTTGTAAACCTTTATATATATAAAAAGCTTAAATATATCAATAAACTTTTCAAGGTTTAGGCTATACCCTCGACTATGATTCAAGCTATGAATCGAAATATTTTAAACATAACTCTTACCTTAAAATAAGTTAAGGTCTTAAAGAACGACTGGTATTGTTCCTTTAATTTGATCATAGGCTTAACCATGGTGAGGATTGTGAGAATGGATCCATGTAGGTATAATGCTTAAGAACGAACGAGGAGTAGTTTGACTATACATACGGTGTCAGGGTATGAAACGTCGAAACTCGATAGTGGCATCGGGACTCTAACTCGGTGGCAAAAACTCCGTGAAAGTGAGAGTGGTTTGGTGTTCGGGAAGTCACAAATGAGCAACCCATGACAACTATTTATAGTTGAAACTCACACCCTCGGTCGGACCGTCGCTTGCCACAATTCATTCTTATGATGACACGTGTCCTTTCATGTTGACATGTGGCGACACATGTCATTCCATATGATTTATCACTTGACACATGTCGATTTCATCCGATTAGTCATCGGACATGTGTCTCTTCATGTGATTAGTCATTAGCGCATGTGTCGCTTCATAAGAGTTTTATATATTTATTTTAGCTAAATGACTAATTTGTTCCTCAACCTCCTAAATTGAAAAAATTGGTATGGAAAATTTTGGGATGTTACATGAGGCCTTTTAAGACAACTCTTGTCTAATTAGATACGTTTAGCCTCGTCTATGCCCACTTTTAGTCTCCAGACAGCTGTAGCACGTAACAAGAGAAAAAAGTAATAGTCGTCCTAGTACATGTACATAACAAGAGAGAAAAGTAATAGTCGTCCTAGTACATGTACATGTGAAAGGACCGGCCATGGAAACATAATCCTTACACCTTGGAGAGATAAACTATGCACCATGTGCGGTGCTGTAGCTCCAAACACTTGATGTTTCGTATTATGCCGCAAGTGTAGCTTATAGTAAGATGACATGGACAATTGATTTAAAATTGGGATTTAATTTTATTATTCACCGAACAGAGTAAAAGCCAGTTTTACTTTATTTAATCGAGACAAGTTGATGAACCCCCTTATCTCTCAAGACTCTTAATTTAAAAAACCTATTTAAACTAACTGTCCCGCGATTCATTTAACCAATTTTAAGTTAATAGAAATCTATTAAGTTAATAGTTTTGGGAAATTAAATTTAGTTTAATTTGTAAAACTTAATTGGTTATTATTTGTTTTAAAACAAAATTTGTTTTAATGACAAAATTTGACAAGTTGTAAAACCCTTTTTAGAACTTGCTTTAATATGATTGTTTTAATATTTAAAAACTCGTTTTTAAAATTATGTTGGTATTTAGTTGGTTATAATATAACGATTATGAAGTACAACGAACCACAACAGCAAGATAATATGTAAATCTATATGGCCAAAATAATTGTTCGGTCTTGCTAGAGCCTAATAGCAAGAACAAACGAGTCACAGGGTCACAACACACAAACAACCATAAGGATTGACTTCAATGCATCCAGTCGTCTCGTACAACTACCATTGACTTCAGGACTCCTGCTTAAATTCCTCGGGTTTTACCTTCAGGTCTTCTTTTATTACAATATTTACAAAATAAATACAATAAAGGAAAAACCCTAACTATTACAACTTTGAACCATCAAGGTGGCTAAAACCATAAAACCAAAAGCCAAATAAAAACAAACAAACAACCACAAAACAAGGTCGGACTAGATTTACATATTTTATTAACAATCATAACAAAAAAATAAATTGGGCAATATTTTGGTCAAGTAAAGCAATTAAAAAATTTGACCAAAATTAAAGTTGTCATAAAATTTAATTAGATCAGAAACTTTAAAATTAATTAAAGTTTGTGTTCTAATTCCGGTTAAAAGGCCGATACCGACTCGTATGTTGTAGCCAAGGCTCTGATATAACTGTTTGGTTTCGATGCTTACCAGTCACAATTTTATTAACAAATAGTCAATTAAATAAACAAGTTAATTAATAAAAACGCAGCAGAAAAGTAAATGAGTAACCAACACCAAAACTAAACACGACACGAGCGAGAAATTATTTCTACTGATGAGATAAATAATATCTCAGTTAATGAATAACCGGTCGAGACACCAAGAGTGAATGGATGACGCTAGGTTGCGAAACAAACATGGGGACCGGTGGTGCACAACAGCGGCAGGTGGAAACAACGGTGGTTTATTTGTTTGGGACAACAACAGTGTACATATAAAAGGTGGTTTTCTTTCTTTATAGTTTTGTTTTTCATGGAAAGTCAAAAGAAGTTTTTCTCGAGGATGATGACGGCGTCAAAACTAACGAACCGAACGTTTGGTAAACTGTTTGTAAACTGTTCGACAGGAAGTTCGTTTATGTGACACGAACACAAAATTTGTGTTCGTTTAATTAAACGAACGAACATGAACACATGTTCAGTTCGTTCATTTATGTTCATGAACGTTCGTTTATGTTCGTTTATTTTTGTTCATTTATTTTTGTTCATTTATGTATTATCAGAAAATAATTAAATATATTTTTGGATAATTTATCTTCTTAAAAGTTTTGTATTTGTTAACTTGTGTTCATTTATGTTAATTTGTGTTCATTTACATTTGTTCATTTATGTTCGTTTATCTTTGTTCAATTATGTTAAATGAACATAAGTGCTCATTTTTTAAATAGACGAACAAAAACTTAAATATTCATTCAATTAAGCATTCGTGTTCGTTTAAAGTTAAATGAAAGAACACTAACATACCCTTGTTCATGTTCGTTCGATTTGCTTTACATGCTTTCATTATTCATGTTGATGAATATATAGGTCTCAATTTCTAGGCTTTGCCGATTTATTTGTGTTCATTTGTGTTCTTGAACCGTTCATGAACACATTCATTTCCTTAATAAACAAACACGAACATAAAATCTCATTCGGTAAGTGTTCGTGAACCGTTCATGAACAAATTATTTCCTTAACGAACGAACATGAACAAGGTCTTGTTCGTGTTCGTTCGGTTCGTTTACATCAAAACCCTTGAAGTACGCTCCAAGATTTCGAATAGGTGATGAGATCATATTACATTATTACATTAATAATCTTATTAATAATAATAAAGCTTAACCGGGCCACAAAGTCCAACTCGTTTAAAAGAATGCTCCATGCATATGTATCTAATAAATAAACTTTAAAATATAATTATTATTTATATTTAGCATCTCTTACGGGTCGTACTCGATCGGCCGTGTTAAATTAACCAAACCGATACACTATTTCCAACAAACCTAGCCCACACATTTTACCACCTCACTAGCAATAATCATAATTTTCGTGGTTAAATGATATACTGATTATAGTTGAAGGTGTACGATATTCATAATACATAGCATCAAGAAATTCAAAATATCGTAAAACAATGCCATATAGACGGCATTTAAAATATAATCATATGCTAAAAAACTATTTTTGTATATATTTTCAATTGTACCCAATAACACACATTAGTAACACCGATGATCATCATCTATCAATCGTGTTATTTTCTTTTTCTTCAAGTTCAAGACTGGCTTCTTTTGGGGCCGAACATGTATCCAAAGGAATATTAATACCTGCGAAACCGACCATAACCGCAGCAGCCCCAATATAATCCATAAAACCAGGTGCATTTCCAATCACAGTATCGACAATAGCAGCCAATGGCACTTGAATTGTTAGCCCTGCTGTTGCGACTGTTGTAGTAGTGAGTAGAACCGCTTTCGCCCATAAATAATCGCTTAGAACATTATCCAATAATCCTAAATAAAAACAATAACAAAAAAAGTGATCAAAATAATTGGCTATTAAAAAACTTTGAAGATGCATGTCGCATTGTAAACGAACCGAACTTTCCGTGAACCGTGGAAGTTATTTTATTTAATAATTGAATGAACATGAACAAACATTTTGTTCACTTAGTTTAATGAGCGTTCATATGTCTAATTTGTTTATGTTCGTTGATTTACGCTCGTCTATGTTTGTCATTTACGTTCATTCATTTATGTTGGTTTAAGCTTGTTCGTTTAAGTTCATTTATATATATATTTAGGCCATAACAATTTAGTCTAGTTTTATTAATATTTTAGACCCCAACAAATTGATACTCATGTTTACATTTAATATAATTGGTGTCAGCTTAATTATGTTCGTTTATACTCTTTTTTCATAAATATCCAGTCATGTTAGTTCATTTATGATCATTTTGAGTTCTTTTTCGTTCGTAACGAACGACAAGTCGACCATAAATTAACACGAACACGTACATTTTCTTAATGGACAAACACAAACATGCGCGTTTTCTTAATGAACGAACACGAACAAGAAAACCCTGTTCGTTTAACTGTTCGTGTTTGCACGTTTGTTAGATTAAAGTTAAATGAGTGAACATAAACGACAACAAGCACGTCCATTTTCTTAACGAACGAACACAAACAAGAAAACCCATTCTTTTAATTGTTCGTGTTAAAGTTAACCAACCAAGCACAAACAAATAAGCCTCGCTCATGTTCATTAAGTTCGTTTAGAAGACTAGACTCACATATCAACTGTCACATACCTTTTCCCACAATTAATCCAAGTTGTTTCAATGTAATTGTCTGAAAAGACTCGATATTGGTAAAATGAAGAATAAGTGCGATAGGCGAGAAGATAATAAGATTAAACAAGCCCAGAAGCCCGAGAAACTGGGCCATACTAACTCTCCCAGTTTTATCATCATCATTACCTTCATCGGGTAACTTTTTACGGATTAACGTGATGTAAATTGCATAAAAGGCGGATGAAACAAGAGCAAGAACATCTCCAAGAGCCGGGTTTGAGGCGGTTGTGGTTGTTGCGGTTTTCGAGTCACCTAAACTCACTATAATAGTACCTCCCATGCAAAGAAGAACACTTGTTAATTTTATCCAAGTAAACTTCTCTCCCAAGAATTTAAGAGACACTAAAAAGGTGAAGAGGCTTGACGCACTGCTTAATATGGTATTCGACTGCATAGAAAAAGTTAGGTCAAAATTAGAAATATCCATTTGGCGGGAAATTTGTTTATTTAATAAACGAGTGAGCATGAAAAAACAGTTTTGTTCGTTTAATTAAACAAACATTCTCATCTGTGGCGTTCGTTAGCTATCTCTGTTCGTCTAGATATTATAAAAAAATTCAAATGTGTGTGTGTGTGTTCATTTCAAGTAGATAAATATATCATTTGATACTTAATATATTAGACTTGTTCGTTTATATTTGTTCAATTATGTTTGTTCGTGTTCATTTACATTCGTAAACTATTCGTTTAAATTTTTAACGAACAAACACGAACATGTTTGTTTTCTTAACGAACAAACACGAACAAAAAAGTTGGTTAGATTAACGGTTCATGTGCGTGTTCGGTTAAAGTTAACCAAACAAACATAAACACACCCTATTCATGTTGTTCGGTTCGTTTACAAGCCTAAATTTTAGTGGGAAAGTGGGTGGGTTGGGTAACGGGTGAAAACAAGATGGGTCACGCTTGTTGATGTGAAGGTTTTTTGCATTACAAATACACTTCAGATAATCTTGATCCGTTAGAAACATAAACGCAACCTAAATCAACCCATTTATAAGTAAACGGGTTCAAATAACGTTTACAAGATATTATTTTACTTACCGTGACAGTAGTATACTTGAGAGAAACATTAAACGAAAGCTGTGCAAGAAACCAGAACGGGCAAATCAAAAGGCTAACTTTCGCAAGTCTCGTACGTGTCCAGTGCCCTTTCGAGTCCAATTGCTGATCCAACACAACATCACTTCCCGATGCCACATCATCATTCCTAACCACTTCACTCGTAACAACATTTAATCCATCTCTCTCTACAAGAAGGTTAAGCGCTTCTGATTCTTGGTGTACCGGCAACACCGTATCCGCATCATCTTTACTTCTCCAAGACATTAAGTTTCCACATTTGTTCTCCAAATAACGCGCGATTTCTACTAACGGAATGTATACTACAAACAATGAGTTGCATATGTATGTGATGAGGAACGGTGACACGCCTTCATCGACAACCGATTGAACTACGAAACTTGCCGCAATCCAAATGGTGGCAACTGAAAGTATGTAAATTAACCCTAAAACCCATCTCCATGTTTTGCTTTTCATTCCTTCAAATCCTTTAAATTTGCATGCTGTACAGCTGTTCAATGACAATAAACAATTTAGTCCACAAAATCTAATTCTCTAATGGGCCTAATTGAAATTTAATCGAGCAACAATAATAATAATAAATAAAGATAAAGTTTAATTGGATGAAACCTTGATGTTTGAAGAATCTGTAGTGTTACAACAGATTTGCGATCGAGGCCGAATTTAGGAGACTCTGTTCTTCGTTCACTGAAACCCTAATTTGGGTATCATACACACGTCGGTATAATTTATTTTTCTTTTTTACTCTTTATCCCAAGGGTATAAATTATCTTCACCCAAGCCAATCCAGTTTGGTGAATTCGGGTCATCTATTTTAACTAAAATTGTTAAATTGGGTGTTTGAAATTCCATATAGTTATTTTCGGGTCAAAATGGGTCGACAAATTTAAAGAAATGGGTCAATATGGGTTGGTATCCTAAAAAAATGTGTCACTTTCAGGTCGGATAGGTTTCGGCACAAAACGGGTTTTGGATTGGAACGAGTTCGGTTCAAGTTTTGGCTCGGAGCAGGTTTCGAGCAGACACAAGTTTTAGCACGGGGTGGATTCGGTCCGTTTTGCTTCCGTTTTCGTCGATTTTTTTCGGTTTCGGCTAACTTTTTTTTTATTTGAGAACGAGGAAAACGGATAAAACATTTTAGCTTTTTTACTTCTTTGGTTTTTTATTTATGTTTTGATTTATAAATTTTTTATTAATCTTTTTAGAGGTTTTTTATTTTAATAGAAAACCCCTCAAAAAAATTATAACTCAAAATATAAATAAAAAACAAAAATTCTAAAAAAACTAAAATGTTTCCATCGTTATCCTAGTTCAAAAAAGAAAGAAAGAACTGAAACCCATTTTGACCCATTCCGACCCTAACATGTTCCGACCCAAGCCAAAACAACCTTTTTTTTTAATTGACCTGTTTTGACCCTAACCCATTCCGACACTAACCCGTTCGACCCAACCCATTCGCCACCCCCTACTTTCATACCCTTGTAATCATGTTGGCATTTAAGGAAAGAAAAGAAAGGAATTTAGAGAAAATTGTGTTATGAGTTTATTAAATAGAGGAAAAGAAAACATATGTAAGAAAAATAATGAGAAATAAATAGCAAGTTGGAAGAATATGTTTTCTTTCCAGTTTGAAAATAAATAAGAAGAAAATAAAGAGAAAATAAAATAGGAAAGAAATGAAAAGAAAAATTTTTCTTTCTTTTCTTTCCCTCGTTAAGTGAACTCGGAAACAAAGCGTAACAATTTAACTCATCCTCTTTTTTTTGCTTTTTGTACTGACTCACCTGAAACCCTCTTAACTTCTCTCAGTTTAATTTAAAAAGCAGGTCTTATCGTGTGTAATTGTAGAGGATTTTAAAACGCGTTAACAATTTAACTCGTCTTGTTTTTAATGTCATTAATTGTTAACCTTTGTCAAACAGCTTTAACGCCCTGAACGTTAAAGTAAACCCCATAGCCTTAGAGGTATCCGGCTAACACTTTAGATATATCCGAAACCCGAACTATTTGAAGCGAATACGATCATGTAATTGGTATATACACATTTACCTGATTACATACACGATATGACTTTTTTTATTATTTATTGAAAGTATATACGGCATATTCTATAATTGATTATTCCAATTCCACGATTTTTTTCTAGTTCGTACTTTCCCAAGTCTTACGATTTTCATTTTTTTGTAGATCCTACTTTTCTTATTCATGTACTAGGTTAGATACCCGTGTGTAAAACGAGTTGAATCAAACAAATTTATTCAAACGATGACACAATTCAAAATACAAAAAACGTGATAAACTGTCTATATAAATATGTACTATACATTATAATAAATTATATATTAAATAATATGAAAGTTATAAATATACATGTTAGAAATTCTTAAAGATCTAAATATATCTTTCTATACAACATTCATAGTTCTTCGTTCACTGAAACCCTAGTTTGTCAAACCATTTGGGGATTATACACACCATGTGGGTATAATTCATTTTTCTTTTTTACTCTTTAGCCCAAGGGTATAAATTCATCTTCCCCCAAACCATTCCAATTGAGTGATTTTGGGTTAATTTAAAATTTTTATGGGCTGACTTGGGTTATCTATTTTAACTAAAAGTGTATAAAGTGGGTCACTTGAAATTCCATCTAGTTATTTTTGGGTCAAAATAGGTCGACAAATTTAAAGAAATAGGTCGATATGGGTCAGTGTCCTAAGAAAATGTGACAGTTTCAGGTCGGATAGGTTTCGGCACAAAACGGGTTTTGGATTGGAACAAGTTCGGTTCAGGTTTTGGCTCGGAGCAGGTTTCAAGCCGACACAAGTTTTCGCACGGGGTGGGTTCGGTCCGTTTCGGTTTCGTTTTCGTTGATTTTTTTCGGTTTCGGCTAACTTTTTTTTTTATTTAGGAACGAGGTCAACGGATAAAAAATTTTAGCTTTTTGACTTCTTTTGCTTTTTATTTATATTTTGAGTTATGAATATTTTATTAATTTTTCAGAGGTTTTTGATTTTAATAGAAAACCCTTCAAAAAAATTATAACTCAAAATATAAATAAAAAACAAAAATTCTAAAAAACTAAAATGTTTTCATCGTTATCCACGTTCAAAAAAGAAAGAAAGAACTGAAACCCATTTTGACCAGTTCCGACCCTAACCTGTTCCGACTCAAACCAAAACAGCCCTTTTTTAATTTACCTTAACCCAATCCGACCCTAACCGGTTCGACCCAACCCATTCCCCACCCCCACTCTCATGTCCTGTAATCATGTTGGCCTTTACACTCTGTTCCCGAGTTAATTTAAGGATAGAAAAGAAATGAAATGGAAAGAAAAAAAATATTATTGTGTTCTAGAGAATTTTTTTTAAGAAAAGAAAAAAAAAGGGAATTAGAGAAAATTATGTTCCTGAATTCATTAAATAGAGGAAAAGAAAACATATGTAAGAAAAATAATGAGAAATAAATAGCAAAGTTTGAAGAAATATGTTTTCTCTTCAATTTGAAAAGAAATAAAAAGAAAGGAAAGAGAAAATAAAATAGGAAACAAATGAAAACAAAAATTGTCCTTTCTTTTCTTTCTCTCATTAATTGAACTTGGGAACAGAGCGTAACAATTTAACTCATCCTTTTTTTTACTAAATCTCACCTGAAATCCGTTTAACCTCTCTCAGTTTAATTTAAAAAGTAGTTCTTATTGTGTGTGAGTGTAGAGGATTTTAAAATGCGCTAGCAATTTAACCCATCTTGTTTTTAATGCTCATTAAATGTAACCTTTGTCAAATCAGCTTTAACGCCTTGAGCGTTAAAGTAAACCCCATGGCCTTAGAGGTATCCAACTAACACTTTAGATATATCCAAAACCCAAAATATTTGAAGCGAATACGATCATCTAATTGATATATACACATTTACCTGATTACATGCATGAGATGACTTTTTTTTTATTATTTATTGAAAGTATATACGGCATATTCTATAATTGATTATTCCAATTCCCACAATTTTTTTCTAGTTCTTACAATACGTACTTTCCCAAGTCTTACGATTTTCATTTTTTTTGTAGATCCTACTTTTCTTATTCATGTACTAGGTTAAGTACCCGTATGCAAAACGAGTTGAATCAAATAAATTTATTCAAACGTTGACACAATTCAAAATACAAAAAACGTGATAAACTGTTTATATATGTACTACACGTTATAATAAATTATATATATAATAATATGAAATATAAATATGTATATATATACACACACACATATGGGATGGATCTTGCGAGAAGTGATATTACAGCGAGAAGTGAATCTCATCCATTGATTTTGTTTGATCAATTGTCATTACTCAAAATGGCACTCTTGTAATTTATTTTCACCATTTTAATGAACTTTAATACCAAAAAAAGGTATGTTAGTAATTTTTATGTATCATCATTAAAAACAAATGTGTAACTCAAAATTACTTAAATAGTCAATTAAATCTTCTCATTAAAGCCACAACTAAATCTCTCTTTTGAAAATCATTTAATATTTTTGGTGTACTATCATTTTGAAGGCTTACAAATGCTTCATCTAACCTTATGGATGATGATTATCTTGTTATTTGCAAGAGTATAGTGACGAAACTAGTAAAAACCTCTTATATCCATATGAAGTGTAGGTGTGTACATACACACATACATATGTAGGTAGGTATGTACTTACGTCGCTATGTGTGTACGCCCCTACGTACGCACATACACACGTACATACGTAGGTGTGTACCTACCTACGTCCCTATGTGCGGATATACCTACATGCATACGTATGTACGTCCCTACGTTCATAGGTACCTATGTGCCTACGTATATACATGCGTATGTAATTATGTAAATACATACATTCATAAAGTGTATGCGTATGTATGAGTTTCATATATGTTGTGTAGTATGTTTTTTTTACGTGTTAATTTTTATTTCGAGTATGTTCTGTTTGATACATGAGACAAGCAAGAACATAATCAACGACCTATATCAAATTGATTTTGATATATGACGTATTCCCAATTCAACCGATGGAATCAAACTTTCAAATCATACACATGCACATTAACCAAAAATTTAAATAAATAAAAAAAGGCTAAGTTAAAATAAATTAATATGTAACTCTTCATGAATTAGTACTTGTCATATATAAAACAAACCATTTTTTACTAGTATACCTCTATCTACATATAAAAACAAATAATAAAAAAAACTTTGTGATTGGTTCAATTGACTTATCGCAATTCTCGGAATAAGAAAAATTTCTGAAATGAACCAAATCATATATATATGTGTGTGTGTGTGTATTTGTACATATATATGTAAACGATATTTGTATAATATTGAATTAGCAATCTGTTTTAAAAAAAGAAATGAAATTGGTAATATTATTTAAATCGTTTATACTTTAATTCAAATTTTATAAAACTAACGTAAAATATATTCAACACTTTATCGATCTCCAAATTCGTTATAAACCTTTGTTAGTTGTTTGTTTTTGTGATTAGTTTATTTATCTAGTTCTACAGTTATAATTAGGACTTATCGTCGAGACTTCACGTGGAACTAACTAGTCTGCCTTAACCATTTCCTCCTTTCATGTTACCGTCTCCCTTATTTAAGGTGAGTAATAACATCAATTTTTTTTCTCTATTTTGTTTTAGAAGCATTATGCGTACTAAATTATTGATATTACATTATTATACTCAAATACAATTTCACTATTTGTGTGGTTGTGATATTGCTCAATTAATTGTTGATTGCTATATGTTTTATGTGTTTATTGTTTTTATGGCTGGTTGATATTTCATCCTTATCCTCATAGTATGATCATACGCCGTCTGAGTAGACATGTCCGAATCTAGTGACATGATTAAAAAAACACTTATTTGTTATGAATCTATCCGAGTAAACATGTCCAAAATCTAGTGGCATGTTGAAAAGATAAATTTATTTGTTTATGTTAATTGATGCTATTCACTAATGAAATGAATTGTTTTATTTTTTCTTCTTATAATTATTATGATTTTTATACTAAACCTTGGTTACTCGCTCAACATTTGTTGTTGATAAATTATTTTTACGCATAATGCAGATTGTTATATCAAGGGAATTGAAGTGGAGAATATAGTTCGGACTTTAGGATAATAAATAAAGTTAGAACATTTGTTGTATTTTCTTTTCCTCTTTAAATTCTTTGTGTACAACTGTTTATTAATGAAGAAATTTTGATATTGACATTATTTATTATTTTAGTATATTTGAGCCGTAATAAAAATATTATCGGGCCTCAGCATGTTCTGCTGTTAAGTTAGGGTGGGACAAATTCAATAAATGAGGTTTTCAAATTAATTTGCGAGATGCTCATACGTAAACCAAGTGACTCAAAACTTGAAATCAATAATATACTATTTGTAAAAAAATAAATATATTTATAAATATACATTATCTTTTAGAGTTTTAAACTTAAAAGAAAACAAATCATAATAATCTTGTTTTATTACATGGAAACCTGAATTTTTAAACTTTAAATTGGTTTTAAATTTCAATAGTTGATTATGAATGTGTGTTTTGAATTCGTATAACTTGGAGACATCGAACTGATTCGATTAACACTCATCTAGAACACATTAATATTCGTATAAAATAAAACACGAACCCTAATCTTCCGGTTGAGTGCAAACTATTCGCGTTATTATTACAAACTGGACTCTTAGTCCCTTGCATGATTTTCTTCGAAAGTGCATACAATTTGGTGACATCTTTTGAATTGTTACTAAGCAATTTCCACTTGAAATGAAAAGAAATTGCTCAACATCTTCCTGAACAAATTTTATTTTCAAATGAAGAATGGAAATATACGCATCTTAAATGTCAATGTCAAGTTCTTTGGAAACATTATGTATTTTCATTACAACTTCAAAAGTCAGCTTAAAAATCCTTTACTTTTCAAATTTTAGTTGAAACTCTTTTTTTTAAAGGACTGGTTTCTTATAAAAAAATATCTGTATAACATTTGATCAAATTGATTAGTCTAATTAATTAGGTTACTTTTTAAATTTTATTAGAAATTCATTTTTGAAGGAACAAATTACTTATAAAATTATTAAAACCAATTCAAACTTTGCTATGAGTTCATTTATGAAAAAAAAAGCAAGAAAAATAAAGTTTTCCCTTCTTTTTTTTGGGCATCTTCTCTTTCTCTTTAATTTCTTTCCTTCCAAATCTTTTTACTTTAGAAAGATACAAATTCTCTAATTTTACTCATCATTCTCTCCTCTCCCCTCCTTTTTTTTTCTTTTAATAAAACTCGGAAACACCTCTTTTAAATTTTCCTTCATCTTCCTTTCTTAAATAAAACTCGGAAACACAACATATTTTTTCTGTCTTCATTTTCTTTCCTTTTCCTTCTTTAAATAAAACTCGAAAACACAATAGAGTCTTTTAACAACAAAAAAGACGAGCCTTACAAAACAAAGAAATCATTCAAAATAAACCATTCAAATAGCCACATTTAAAACATCTTCAATATTAAAAGTGATAATATTCAATTGCATGTGAATAACGACCGGCAAAAATTATGATTCGATATTCAAAATGATACCATTCAGTTTCTTTTATATAAATATTAATATATATATATAATAGAAATAAAATTCGTAATTTGAATTCGAAATTCAAATCTAATCGAATATAAAATCATAACTTCTGATTTGTTTCGAAATTTGATTACTAAATTGAATTCAAATCAAATGGAATTCAAAATGTTTAAAAAACATACTGAATTCGAACCTTCAAATACGATTAATCTCCAATTGAATTTCTAGTTCGATTCGATTCTTAACACTCCTAGTGCATGATCTAAAAATTCAAAGAAAAAAAAAACAAGCATATATAATCTAACAATAAAACTGAATTAACTTAATTTGATAACTAACGCTAAACCAAAAACATCAAAATAATATAACTCAACAATATGTTTGGCAAAAGTAAGTTCCAAGCATATTGTTGGTTAATAATGGGTCGGTTCAGCTATGACGAGTTTGGAATTATTTTTTCCAAAGCCTACCTGCAATTGGCGGTTTTCAAAAATTTACTAAACTGGCCACCGATTACATTGGTGATCGGTAAAAATAGTGCGGTTAGGGGGGTTAACGAGGTTATCTTGCCCGACCCTACCTATAGGTACCATATCCTTACACAAACAAAACAAAAATGTCTGAAACATAACTTACTATAATATAGCAAGGACGTCATTCTTTAGCCACGTAGCCCATCGTTGTGATAACCATGCCCTCAACCCTTAACATCCTCTAACCTCATGTGCATACAAAAAGTCATCCTAGAAGAGTCGTCTTAACATTCAAGCATTTTTATTAGTATTTAAAGAAACTCAATAACACATATGTAAACATTCATTACATACCATACCTTAGGTTATAATACCATACTTAATGTTATAAGTCAATAGAGTTTAGTTGTCTAGATCTTCTTATATTTCATATGAGGTCATGATTTCCCTCCATACCAATGATCACCACCATTCAACATTACACATTTGTACAACTTTTGACAATGCCACAAAGGTATTGACCTTCACATCATGGTTGTGTCAAAGTATATCTAAATTATGCATTGACTTATAACATCATACCATAAATATACATACGTTAAGAAAAACGTACAACTCGTTAACCTACTAGTATGCACACCACCCTAAAAAACAGGTAAAGAGGGGGTATAGAACTCACATTGTCAAATAAGCTTAAAGAGATCCTTCTCTGTTTGAACCTTTGAATGGTTGTACAAGTTTCACCTATAACTTAAGTTAATCTCTTCTTCTTTAAGTTATTGCTAAGCTATGTTGTCTTATAACATTAATTAACGCTAAACTAACCTGTTGTCACACTAACCTTAAGGGGTTAGCGGTGTGACAATACTTGGTGCCGATTTGGTAAAAACATCATAGTTTAGGTGAAACACTTTGATATTCTGTGATAACCGGAAAAAACTTATTAAGCATTTAAAAACATTGCCCAAACATTAGCGATGCTACTGTTGGACTCGATCTGCACAAGACACATATTATAATTGATTTGGCTAGTACGTTATGATCCAAGTCGGGTCATACCCAATAATAAGCTAGACAAACACCAATAATATTTGTTTATAGATGATATGATCATAGTAAATAAATATTAACACTTACGATATTTGAAAAAAAAGGGTTTCTAAATATATTGTACTTGTGAAATAAATAAATCAGATGGATGATTTATATTTTGAGAGAAGACATTGCATATAGTTATTTAACCACATAATGTTATTTAAGTTGGTTAAATAACTATATGCAAGACTTATTACTCTTGCATGTTTTTAATGTTATGTTACATTTTACAAAATAAACATAACATGAAGTTTTATAAAATAAAAAAAAAGGTTTTTGAATTTTGAAATGGGTGGGACCTATTTTGGCCTCCCCCTCTTTTGTCCTTATTCTAAGTGGTATAAAGGGTGGTGCATTCTTGGACACTCCTTACACTCTCTCTCATACACACAAGATACAATTTTCTCTCCTTTTTCTCTCTAAATTCAGCCAAGGAAAAGGAACAAGAAGAAGGGTTTTGAAGTGCAAAATCCTAGCTGCAAGAGGTGTTTGTTGAAGACTTGGGGTATTCTAGCTTGAGGTGCTTCTCCATTGAAGTCTAAGCCTTTCATCCATCATCTTTCTTCATCCTTCTTGGGTTTCTTGAAAGGTATAATCACATGCATGAACTTCTTGTGGTTGCATGTGTATGTAAGTATGTTATTCGTATATGGATCCGGGTTTTGGGTTTTTCATATAAAATCGGTTTTATATTCACCTAAATAACAAGATTTAAAACTATATTATCCGCTGCGTTTTTATCATAAAAGAGGTTTTATGACTTTGATAATCTTGTTAAAACCCAACAATGGCATCAAGAGCTGCTTATGCGAATGCATGCTTCAATAGACTAAATTTTTTTGGGTTTTATGGTGTGGTTCACCATATGGACGAAATTTTTTGGTTTTTGGTTACCCCTTGGTTTTTCAAGATTATACTTTACATGCATGTGGTAATCTTGAAAAATTAAGTCATTTGGATGATTGGTTGTTTTGTTTGGACAAAACCCGAAACTTTCGGTTTGTTTATCCTTTGGCCGAAAGTTTGAAGGGAGAAAGGGGAACCATATTTGACTTGTAATTATTGCATGATTGGATGTGTATTGGATGTTCATAACCTAGCCATGGCCTTGTGTTTGGATGAATGTTTGTGTTGTGGTTGTTTGATTATTCAATATGGTTGTAATATTCTTGTATTTGGGTTTGCAATCTATTTATTTACTTCATATTGGTTTGTAATAATACGTAGCTTAGTAGTATTTCGTTTACTATAGAAAAATGTATTAGGATATATTTTGTAAACGAAGATGTAAGAAATGAAGCCCAAGTAAAAATAAGGAGTCACAACACAAAAATGGACACTTAAAGCATTTGGATGCGGGATTAAGTGGGAGTTCACCGACACGAGACTTGTGTCATTTTTGGTCCCTTAGGAGAGACTTTTTGACACACTTGTTTTCGGTCAACAAGTGTTGCCAAGATTAGGTGGCTATGGTTTTGGACTTGTGGTTGTTTATTTTATGCTTGCTTGGTTGATTTATATTTTGTTTTATCTAATTTGCAATATGGATAGTCAACAACTTGCATAAAATCGGTTCCTTAGAAATCGTTAGGAAATAAAATTGGTTTTATTAAAGGCTAATGATTTCACAATAAAATGGGTTTTATTAATAGGAACTTTGAAAATGGGTTTTCAACTAAGTACCATACATTTGAATGTATGCAAATGCAAGGTACATAAATGGTTTTCCAATCTAGAATTTAGAAAATGAAAAATCCGTTTTATAAAACAAGTCAAACAACATCCTTCTACACAACACTTGAATCACTTGGGAACTCGATGTGGGATAAAGGCCACCTAACCACATTGGAGGAAACTTGTGAGTTTGAGGTGGGTTATCATATTCGTGGGATAAAGATCACCTAACCACTTATATGTGTAAAATCACACGTATGTGTAAGTAGGACGACTTAATTGGAAACCATGTGAATAGGGTCACCGAAGCATGGCGTACAATGGTGTTGACGGGATTAAACATGCTAACTAAACATAAGATGTTTAACCGATCCTTGAGGAACCTATATTGGATCTAGATCGTTGATGACGACGTGATGTTCATGATGTGATTATGATTATAATTGCAGTATACGTTACTGTGTGTTTGTGTGTGCAATATGAGAGTATTTCGGTAGAGTAACAGTGCATAAACAATTCTCAATAACTTCGATACTTTACTGATAGATAATGAAGGTATATATAGAGGATGACCCATTTGTTAAGATATTACTTAAAGAATGAAGTCATTCGTTACATTAACTTATAGTGAATGAACAGACTCATTCGTCATACATTATCTACCGAATGGCCCCTATATTCGTATGTCACATTCGTTAATCATGGTTAACGAATGTGGCTTACATTATCACGAATGTGACTCATTCTTTACGGAGTAACGAATGGTCTTACAATGGAGCGAATGGGCTTTTACCAAAATGCCCCTTACATTAATAAAACATATAATAATAATATAATAACGACCGAGATGCCCAAGTCGTGTATCAACAAACTTTCCCTCATCTCGAGCTCTTTATTCTTCACTTCTGGAACATCTTTGTCTTCCAGTCGTCACAACTGTGAATCTTGAATGCATAACAAACGCGAACAACACGTTGAAATTGCATTGCAAGATCGTATTCGCTTACGTTAGCAAATCGGATCTGATTGTGAAATAACGCATCGTTATCAGACTCCGATAAGTTAACGAGCCACATCGGATCTATAACACGTATGAAACTCGTGTTTGACCCGTTACCCAATACTATAATCGCTTCACCCGTCAGATTATCATAATACCATCGGTTGAACGTGGTGAATAAACACTGAGGGAAGATCTTCATTAGAGCCCTCTTCATTGTCTTTGGCGATATACTTGTGTGTCCTCTTCATCATCTTCCTCCAGCAGGTGCGAGTATCAATCTCGTCGATATACTTGTGTGTCGGCACCTGTGGCTTGAAGAATTTGAAACCGAATCTGGTTTCATGTTGGAGATGATCATAGAACCATGAATCCCATTGGTCTTTACCCCGATTAGCAGACGGTCGGTTGGCTAAGGTTCTCACATCCCATCTTGGCATAGTCAAAATATCAGGAATACGCTTTAAGTGTTAACATGAGCCAAGATCTAGTCGTAATACCGATACATTAAGATTGTGTTCATACATTAATGGAGATCAATACATTAAGCCTGTAGAAATTCCGGTAGCATAACATTACTCGGAATAAATATGGCACAGATCTCTATGTTAATCTACTATGGAAGGCCTATTTATAGGCATGCCTCATTCGTTAGAACTATAGTAATGAATGAGGCCTCTCATTCGTTAACTGGACTAACAAATGAGGCCTTTCCATAGCCCATTCGCTAAACATGCTAAGCGAATGGATATACATTAACGAATGAGCCTCCATTCGTTGCACTGTAGTAACGAATGGGCTCTTACATTAACGAATAGCCCTAGTCTTTAACGAATGAGGCCTCATTCGCTAAACATACTTAGCGAATGAGCTTTTATATATTAAGTGTAAAGACTAAACTACCCCTAGCCTATTCGAATAGCTGCAGACACCAAATCCGTGCACTAACAATCCCATAAAACTAGAAGTTGCAAAGGGTTGCAATCGTCAAACGTTGACTACCTTGTTAATTTAAATAGTAGGATAAAGGTCACCTAATCATTAATTGTCAAAGAGACATAAAGGGTGTTAACGATTAAAATTTATTAATGATATCAAAAATACTAAAATTGAGCTTTGTTAAATTATGTAGATGGCCGCAATCAACAATCCACCTAACGCATTTATCCCACCCGTTCATAACCTATCACTAAGAACCATACTCGATAAGGATTGTCTCAACTATAACAATTTTATGGATTAGTATCAAAACTTGAGAATCGTTCTCAAGCAAGAAAAGAAATCCTACATATTAGACGATCCCATTCCCGATGAACTTAACACTGACGATGTTAATGACTATAACGATTGGGTAAAATACACCGAGGATTCGGTGCAAATTTCTTGCCTCATGTTGGGAACTATGATTCCCAAGATTCAAAAGGATTTTGAACATCATGGGGCATACAACATGATCACCCAACTTAAGGAAATGTTCCTAACACAAGCTAGGGTGGAACGCTTCAAAATGGTTCGAGCGCTTCATGCATGTCATATGGAAGAGACCCAATCAGTTTCATCTTATGTGCTTAAAATGAAAAACCACATTGATCAACTTGAACGGCTAAATTGTCCCATCCCAAAAGAGTTAGCCACGGATTTGATCCTAAATGGCCTAACCAAGAAATTTGAGACTTTTGTAATGAATTATAACATGAATGGATGGGATAAGAGCATTGGTGAGCTTCACACAATGCTCAAAACAGCCAAAAAGGGAATGGGTAAAAAGGTTTTACCGGTTCTCACGATCAATGAAGGTGGAAATAGGAAGAGGCATCACCCGGAACCTAAAGCAAAGGTTGCCAAAGGTAAGGGACATGCCAAGGGTAAGTTCAAAGGGAAGGCTAAAGCAGAACCACCCAAACCAAAAGAAAAGAAGCTAAAGGTTAGCGTGGAGAACCCATGTTTTGGTTGTGGTGAGATAGGACATTGGATGAGGAATTGTCCAACCTATCTCAAAGAGTTGAAAGCAAAGAGGGATGTGGGGCAAACCTTTGGTACAACTTTCATGATTCATATTGATCTTAATATTATTTCTTCTAACACATAGGTATTGGATACCGGATTTGGAACTCATATTTGCAATTTGCTGTAGGAGTTCAAAGGAAGTGATAATTTCAATAAATGAGATATAAGTCTCTTCATGGGCAACAGAGCAAAGGTTGATGTCGAAGCCCGAGGAGACTACATTTTGAAGCTTCCAAATGGTTTGGAAGTTGTTTTGAATAACATTTGTATGCTCCTAGTTTAACTAGGAATATTATCTCCGTTACTCTTTTAAGACAATGTGGTTATGATTTGAAATTTGTGGACAATTGTATTTGTGTTTTTATTTGATGTCTTTTATTTTAAAGAAATTCCGTCTAATGGCATTTATGAATTAGTTCATGATAACACATCTTTCGATAACACGTTGTACCAATCAAGCATCAAGAAACTCAAAGTGGATTTGAGTAAGACCAATCTTTGGCATTGTCGCCTTGGTCACATAAACAAAGATTGCATACATACACTTCAAAAGAATGGTCTTTTGGAATCAAATGAAGATGATTCATTTGATGAGTGTGAAACTTGTTTACAAGGAAAAATGACCAAGGAACCCTTTAGTGGAACAAACGAAAGGCAAAAGACTTATTAGGTATCATACATTCGGATGTATGTGGCCCTTTTAAAGCAATGACAAGGAATGTTGAAAGATACTTCATTAAATTTATTGAAGATTATAGTCGTTATGGGTATGTATACCTTTTAAGACACAAATATGAAGCTTTTGAAATGTTCAAAATCTTCCAAAATGAAGTACAATATCAACTCAATAAAACCATCAAAGTATTTCATTTGGATAGAGGAGGTGAATACCTAAGTGATGCTTTTCAAGATCATCTTTGGAGTTGTTGGATCATCTCACAACTCACTCCACCCGGAACACCACAACATGATGGTGTGTCCGAAAGGAGGAATCGAACTCTATTAGATATAATTCGATCTATGATGGATAGAAGCACATTGCCTTTATCATTTTGAGGTTTCGCATTGCTCTCTGCGGCCCTAATTTTAAATATGGCCCCAACCAAGAAAGTGGACCAGACACCTTTTGAAATATGGAATGGAAGGGTTCCATCATTATCATATTTAAAGGTATGGGGTTGTGAGGCTTATGTCAAGAACAACACCCAAAACAAACTTGAAGGCCAATCCACTAAGTGTATCTTTGTAGGATATCCCAAAGACTCTATGGGATATTATTTCTACAACCCAACCGAGCAAGAGGTGTTGATTGCTCGAAAGGCCAAGTTCTTGGAAACTAAGTTCCTTATGGAAGGAACTAGTAGAATGGTGGAACTCGAGGAGGATCGAGAACCACAAGCCGATACACATTTGGTTGATACTAGCAATCAACAAGAGGTTTTTGAGAATGATCAAATGGTTGATCAAGACACACAAAATGTTCGCAAATATGGTAGAATTAGTCATCCACCTGAAAGATATGGATTTTTCATGGATGGATGCTATGTGGTAGATTTGGACGAACCCACCACATACTGTGATGCAATGTCACAATCCGATTGTGATAAATGGCTTGAAGCCATGAACGTTGAGATGCAATCCATGCATGATAACCAAGTATGGGATTTGGTTGTACCACCTCTTAATTCAAACAGGTTGGAAGTAAGTGGGTTTTCAAGAAGAAAACCAATATGCATGGAAACTTGGATACTTATATAGCAAGACTTGTAGCAAAAGGTTTCACTCAAACTCAAGGGGTTGATTATGATGAGACCTTCTCTCCCGTAGCAATACTAAAGTCGATTAGAATATTATTTGCCATAGCTGCATATTATGACTATTAGATTAGGCAAATGGATGTCAAAACCGCTTTTCTGAATGGGTATCTTGAAGAAGATGTCTATATGGTTCAGCCCGAAGGTTTTGTTGATCCACAACACCCTAATAAAGTATGTAAGTTAAAGAAATCAATATATGGATTGAAACAAGAATCTAGAAGTTGGAATCACCGTTCCGATGAAGAAGTTAAGAAATTTGGATTCATCAAGAACGCTGGTAAAGTTTGTGTGTACAAGAAACCTAGTGGGAGCATCATCACTTTTTTCGTATTGTATGTTGATGATGTACTACTATTTGGAAATGACATTCCAACCATGGAAGGTGTAAAAACCTGGCTTGGGAGTTGTTTTTCCATCAAAAATCTTGGTGAAGACACCTATATTTTGGGAATAAAGATCTATAGGGATAGATCAAGGCGGTTGATAGGTTTAAAACAAAGTACATATATTGACAAAATCTTCAAGAGGTTCAAGATGGATAACTCTAAGAGAGGTTTGGTACCTATTCAAAGAGTAACGATATTGAGTGCATCTCAATGTCCAAGTTCAAAGGAAGAGCAAAAGAAAATGAAAGGAATCCCAGATGCATCGGCTATAGGATCCATCATGTATGCAATGATATCTACTAGACAAGATGTGTCATGAGCTTTGAGCATGACAAGTAGATACCAACATAATCTGGGAAATAGCCATTGGATGGCGTTTAAGAGTATATTGAAATACCTTAGAAGGACTAAGGACATGTTTCTAATATACGGTTCTGGTGAGGAGGAACTCGTTTTAAAGGGTTACACGGATGCGAGTTTCCAAACCGATCGAGATGATTCTCGATCACAATCGGGGTATGGTTTCGTGATGAATGATGGGGCAGTCTCTTGGAAGAGCTCAAAACAAGATGTGGTAGCATTGTCCATCATAGAATTGGAATACATCGTCGCGTCATTGGCAGCACAAGAAGCTGCGTGGATAAGAAAGTTCATTTCCGACCTAGGGGTCGTTAATACCATTCAGGACCCTCTAGAGATCTTTTGTGACAACAAGGGTGCGATTTCTCAAATCAAGGAACCTCGTGCACATCAAAAGACAAGGCATATTGAGCGGAGATTCAACATAAAGGATGAAGTTAAAGATATGTATTCGCAAAGTTCACACCGATCAAAACATTGCAGATCCACTCACGAAGCTCCTTGAAAAGCCAAAGCATGAAGGTCACGCTTGTGCCTTAGGACTTCGATATTCTAGTGATTGGATTTGATCTATTTTGTATTTGGATATCGGAACAATTGTTATTTTCACTCATTCATATGAATATGGTTTATGATTATGACATTTTGAGTTATGTTCCATGTTAGCATGTTTAAATCCATGAATAAGTTAATTATTTTAAATGTCTGTAGTCGCTCATATTTGTGGCAACAAGTATGAAGGTAAGACTATTATGAACTTGGATTGGTGGATATTCATAAGGTATGAATATAGAGCAAAAGGTTGCTGCCAAGGTTCATAGATATTTATGGGATATAATTATTGGACCGGCCCGCTCTCAAATGTTACTACATGGAATCGTTGTGATTGATCATATGTAAATTTGAGTAAAGGTGAATATAATAGTATCCGCTAACCTGAGATACATATTGGGTCTTGATATTCACCAAATATTATACTTTGACTTAGTTCTTCGCTGCTCTTAAACATGACGGTACATAAGGCTAAGGTCAGACATAGTACAAGGTGATTGTGAGAGACATATGTAGTCAAGAGGGGATTTGACATCCCTCTTATTCATTGAGAGTGAGATGTCTAAGGCCGGAAAAGTTAAATCAATAGAGAATGATCACTCTATGTCTCTGGATTTGACATGACATCTGAGTTAAAAGGATAAGTGATAGATTCACCTAAATCATTTCAAGTAAGGGACTTGAAGGGGATGATGTTATTGAATGGCACTTCGTCATACGTATTAGGGGTAGTAAACCATAGTTAGGCGGTATTTGCTACTTGCATCAATTTTCGATGTATCTTGTGCAAGTGGGAGATTGTTGGACTCGGTCTGCCCAAGACACATATTACAATTGATGTGGTCTAGTACGTTATGATCCAAGTCGGGCCATACCCAATAACAAGCTAGACAAACACCAATAATATTTGTTTATAGATGATATGATCATAGTAAATAAATATTAGCACTTACGATTTTTGAAAAAAAGGGTTTCTAAACACGTTGTACTTATGAAATAAATAAATCATACGGATGATTTATATTTTGAGAGAAGACATTACATAATGTTATTTAAGTTGGTTAAGTAACTATATGCAAGACTTATTACTCTTGCATGTTATTTATGTTATGTTACATTTTACAAAATAAATATAACATGAAGTTTTATAAAATAAAAAAAAGGTTTTTGAATTTTGAAATGGGTGGGACCTATTTTGGTAGCCCCCCTATTTTGTCCTTATATATCCATAACATGCAAGGTTTCTAAGTGGTACAAAGGTGGTGCATTCTTGGACACTCCTTGATCACTCTCTCTCTCTCACACACACACACACAAGATACAATTTTCTCTCATTCTTCACTCTAAATTCAGCCAAGGAAGAGGAACAAGAAGAAGGGTTTTGAAGTGCAAAATCCTTGCTACAAAAGGTGTTTGTTGAAGACTTGGGGTATTCTAGCTTGAGGTGCTTCTCCATTGAAGTCTAAGCCTTTCATCCATCATCTTTCTTTATCCTTCTTGGGTTTCTTGAAAGGTAGAATCACATGCATGAGCTTCTTGTGGTTGCATTTGTTTGTAAGTATGTTATACATACATGGATCCGGGTTTTGGGTTTTGCATATAAAATCGGTTTTATATTCACCTAAATAACAATTACGCTGCGTTTTTATCATAAAAGAGGTTTTATAACTCTGATAATCTTGTTAAAACCAAACAACTACTCACCTTTTGGGATGAAAATTCATTCAATAAGGGGATGATGTGACACCCGGCAATTTCAGATTAACATCGTTAACGCAAACTTTGTTGTTTATTCATTCATGCAACTCAGTTGACTAGGATTAATTAAATGTGTCGATTATTGCACAAACATTTACTTAACAGTAATTCGGGGAATTATTGAAATACATGAGTCTACCCTTACATGTTGGTGATTTATGTCGAACCCGGGCATGTTAATTGGGAAAACGTAACTTTTTCACGCTACTTGTTTTCATATTCACATACTTGTTGAATACATGTTTTTATATTTTGTTATTAGTTAAAAACAAAATTAAAACCCATCGCGATGCGTGACGGGGTGACACCACGGACTTTGCGATATGCGAACCAGTGCTAGACGTGCAAGAATTGTTTTAAGTCATTTTTGAAGCCCTAATCACGTTATAAACGCACTCAGCTATTTTTGGGCGAAAACACATAGTTCTTGGCAATTTGGGAGTTTGACAGGTAATTCGAAATGTTAGAGTTCATCCATATCATAAATTAATCGTTACTCTAATCAACTGATTCTCATTTCTTGTTTGATCTCTTGTTCTCTTTTGATGACGGTGGAATCCCTGGTAAATCATGTGTATGAAGAGATGTGTTTGGTATGTGGATGGATTTGAAACCCTAGGAAGAGGTAAACATGTTCTCATATTCGTTTATAACAATTACAATTTCTCACAGATTCTCTCTTGCCTATTGTTACAACTGTAACCCGATGAATGAATATTTTTCAGTGATTCTTTGTTCTAGAATATAGTACTGTTGAGTCGGAAATTTACAAGGAAGATTGAAATCTTCTCAACCTCCTTAAAGAAATGGCTAAGTATGGACTTCGAGTAAGCTTGGACATTCGAGCATAGATTTACTACCTCGAGCATGATGTCTTATGCTCATAAGACTATCTTCTGGAATTTCTTCTAAGTGTTAAAGGCTTCAAGCAAGCTACACTTCGTCAACCAAGGATGTTCTTAATCGAGTATGGATTGCCAATCGAGCAAACAACTTGATCTATCCACCTTAAACCAAGTCTTCCGAGAAAATTGGTGGTCAAGCATGGATACAATAAAAGAAGATCTCATATGTTTTAAGTATAAACTTCGAGCATGGTTCAATACCGAGCAAGCTTCACACCCGAGTATGCTGAAGATTGTTCACAATAAGTCACAAGGCAGGATTAAAGAGATTGATAAGAACTGCTCGTGTGACATATTCAAGCAAAGCAAGGATAAGTTATGAAGATTGAAGTCTGCTGGAGTAGAAAATTTTCTACTAAAAATATTCTAAGTAAAGTCTTCTCAAAGACTTATTTCGAGCATGCTGTGCATTACAAGGAATTATCATACTCGAAGACTTGTTTGCACTTGTATTTATTTTTGTCATTTCTTATGTAATCATTAGGGTTTCTAGAAGGAATGTCTAGGCCTATAAATAGAATACTAGGTTACACGCACTAGGGGATGAGTTTTTACGGATTACGAGAGCATAACCACCAGAGAGAATATTCCTCTTTGTGCTACCTCGTACCGCCGCCGTCACGAAACCCTAGACATTCCATGCAACATTAATCAATGTTATTAAACGGCATATTAATATAGTGAATCTTTGTCTACTGCTTCTTATTAATATTACTGAATACTTATTATCATACCAATCTTCATTCCCAATCTTTGAATATATTGATTCTGCCGGTGTATTCAAAAGGCCTTTGGGTTATTAGATCTAGTGTGTTTTTGTCAACTACTATTGGTTTTGCACTAGGTATGGTCATGAGAAGTGGTATCAGAGCTATGTAAGCTCTCTGAAGGCCAAGAAATAGAAGGCTGAGTGTCAAAGTTTGAAGCTTTAAAGGGTTGTTGAGAGTGGTTGCGTTCAGATATGAAGAGAAATACAAGCCATGGATGAACAAGAAGTTTCAACAAACAAGATACCAAGACTGCTTGGTCAAGAAAATTATATCAAATGGAAAGTGTTGTTTGAGGCTGCTGTCAACTACAACGATACATAATTGTTGAACTCTATTAGATATGGACCCTATGTTCCTACAGATGCCCCAAATAACAATGCTACTGTGGAAAGTCAAGTGAAAAAGAGAGATTACAAATCCTTGTCCATGCTAAAATTAGGACTTTCTTGGGAAATATTGACCAGTGTGAATCATCACACAAATGCTAAGGCTATGTACGATGCGGTTGTGGAGATATTCGAAGGGAATGTTGAGCTAAGTATATTAAGAAGGATAGATTGAAACAACAGCTTGACAGGTTTAAGTTCAAAGATGGTGAGAGGTTGAAGTCCGTAATTCAAAGATTTATGGCAATAGTCAATGAAATCAGAACCACAGATCTACAGATCTCTTATTTTGACTTAAACAAGAAACTACTCACATCTTTATCTGGTGAATGGTACACAGCAAGAAAATTGATCAGAGAGAAGGCAAGCTTTCCCAACTTTAAGTTGGATGATGTGATTTCATTTCTGCGGGCTTCAGAGCATGAAGTGATTGAGAATAATATGGTGAAGGAGGATAAACCAAGCTTTTCGGTGATAAATGCACTTGTAGCTCCTATGAGCATGAAAAGTTGGATGATGTGATTTCATTTCTGCAGGCTGTAGAGCATGAAATGATTGAGAATAATATGGTGAAGGAGGATAAACCAAGATTTTCGGTGATAAATGCACTTGTAGCTCCTATGAGCAAGATGTCAACAAGATCTCAACAACCAATCATTGAAGAACCTTAAGAAACAAGCTCAATGAATGGTGCAAGTCAGTAGATATTTAATATTCAAATGGTTGATGATAATGATAGTGCATCAACAGCAAGTGGACATCCTCCATATGTTCCAACTTCAGGACAAGGGAATGACTATCAAGCCTTATTCTCAATGTTTACTGACTCATACAATGCCTTTGTGGCAAAGAACATAATTCACACAAGTGTGGTTCAAGAAGATTTGGAGGAAATAGATGTAGATGAACTGGAGGATATGGATCTTAAGCGGCAGGCAGCCATGCTGGCTGTCAGGAGCAAGAGACTCTATAACAGAACTGGAAGATCAACTTTTGCTGGCCCAAATGACCGGATTGGATTTGATAAATCAAAGGGTATCTGCTACAACTGTTAGCAACCTGGACATTTTGCCAAAGAGTGCAATCTTCCCAGACGTTTTGGAAATCAAGTGAATCAGACTCAATTCTATCAAAATCAAAATCAAAATCAGAACTAGCAGGCATATCAGCAAAGAGTCCAACCTATGAACTAAAATCCTTATCAATGGAACAGACCACAACAAAAAACTCAACCACAACAAAGAAATAATCAGTTGCAGATTCAAGGGAATCAAAACAGGGGAGTAGTTAATGCCACTAATCAGAATAGGGATCAAGGAAATGTGGCTGTGACTATGGTTCCACAAGAGGGAGATTTTGATTGGAGCAATCATGCTGCTGAGATAGAGAAGGCCATTGTTGCTTAGATGGCTAAAGTGAATGATGTTGGGCAATCTTCAAACTCCAAGGTAACCACTGAACTTTCTACTTATGACCTTTTGACGATTATTGATGATCTTAACAGAGACGTTGGAAACTGGAAGAGTGAGTGTGGTAGAAAAGATGTGACTTTGAATGTATATGGATCAAGTGAAACCACATATGATAATTAAATAAAGAGTTTGGAAGGGGATTGTATGCCATATGGTTCAGTCGAAACTAAATCTGGAGATTGAAGGTTGAAAAAGATGTACACAGATAAAAGGTCAAGAACATAGAGCTGCAAATTCAAGTGGACTTTCTTAAAAATCTTATGTCCATAAGAAATATTATGGGATACATAGAGAAGATGAACCCAGCTGAGAAGTATAAGAAAGTGCCACCCCCTTTATGTTACAAGTATCCATTGAAGGTGGATAAGGAATAGAGAGAAGAATACCTGAAACAGTTCAAAAGTGTCTTTAAAGATAGAAGGGAGTTTGTTGAACTGTATGAAAATGTGATTGTAGACAAAGAATGAGAGTTTGTGATAACAGAGAAGGTTGCACCTGCTGAGAATGAAAAGAAGCAGGTTGAAGTTAGAGAGGAGATAAGTGAATACTCAAGTGAAGGATGCGCATGTAGTTGCAAAAGCAGAAATTCAAACGATGAGGGGAATTGAGGAATCCAGCTAAGAAGAAAACTTATGAAAGAATTCCAAAAGTTCCAAAATCAACTCCAAAACTGAAGAGGCATTATGAGAAGATAAGAAGAGAACATCAGGTGTTTGACTTGTGTGAAAGATCAAAGGCCAGAAATGACAAAGCTGGAAGCTCTACAAATTTTAATGTCACTTCTTCTATCTATCCTGTCTTTTCAAACCATGAACTGTTTGACATTGGAGAAATTGATTATTCACCAAGAAGAAGACTAGTGTCAGAAAATAAAGGAGGATCATCAAGCAACTTCTTGAAACCGAAAGAGATAAAGTTTGTCAAAGCTAAAGAGCCACAAAAGTTAGAAGTGTGTGGGCCAATACAAGTTGACTTCAACAAAAGTACCTATGCAAAAACCACTTTGGGATTTGATTTCCCAAGACCAAGTGACAAAAACACAAATGAAAAGGATCTAGAAGAACTTGGGAGCTTTGCAAAGGTTTGGTGCAAGAAATGTGATTCATATGGTCACCACACTGATTCCTGCTGGATAGAAGAAAAAGAGGGATATGTTATTCCAGACAAGTAATGTGGTCAGAACATGGCTTTGTACAAAGGAACGTAAGATAAATACTTGAGGAATGAAAAGGAGGAAGTTGATGCTGAAGGAGATGGAATGAAACTGGAGAAGAGATTGAAGGTTGTCTTGAGGATTAGTGACTCATTAAGTGAAACAGGCAGGCCTATCAATGGAAAAAGATCCAGTTGAAAAGGAAAAGGTAAAGAAAGACCTGGGATTTTGAATGATGATGAGAAGTTCTTACTGAAACAAGGATATGAACCCAGATGGTTTCAATGGAAAACCAAAAAGACAGTGATCAAAAGGGTAGAACTGTTGGTGCATAGATGTCAGTAGTTCATATGTATAAAGTCTGTAATCGAGTCTGTAATATTGTTTATGTAATTGTTTGTGTAACAGCGAAGTTGTTGACAAGTTCGCTTAGGCGAACTTTTTAACCAAGCGAAGTTGTTGACAAGTTCGCCTAGGCGAACTTGTTCAACGAGCGAAGTTATTGACAACTTCGCCTGAGGCGAAGTTGTCGTGTATTTAAGTAACCTACGGGTTACTGTTTCAGGGTTGGTTTTTCGAGAGTCTGTTCGAGTGTTAGTGATAGTGTGTGATCATTTCACGTGTCAAGTGTCTGTAATAGACGTGGTTCGAGTTATAATATAACGTGGTTTCGTTTGTATCGTGTGTTCGTGTTTTACGTATTCTACGCTCGTAACTACCTACGCAAGGATTCCGCACCTGCGCAGATAGCGATATCCCGTGTAAGATCCGTCCGGGAACCTACAATTGGTATCAGAGCATAGGCTCGATTGTGAGGTTCGGGATTTCACGCGGGTGTAGAAAACGTCTCGTTTGACCTATTCGCGGGACGCGTTTTCGTTGGGATTGTGTTATACTCACCTTATACAGTCATATTCAAGCCGTTACAACGACCGGAAACTGCTAAATCGTCGAAAACAGATCTGAATATTTTCAGTGTTCTTCGGGCGAAGTTGTTGTTCTTCAGGCGAAGTTGCCGCCACTGGAAGTAGGGTTTCGGCGAAGATATAAGGCTAAGCGAAGTTATCCACAACTTCGCCTACCACATAAGTTCGCCTAAGCGAAGTTATCCTCAACTTCGCTTACCTCCTAAGTTCGCTTACCTTAAGCGAAGTTATTCTCAACTTCGCCAAGTCACGCGAATTTAAGAATTTTCCAGCGAAGTTAACACTTAAGCGAAGTTAGCCTTAACTTCGCCTATAGTACTGTTTGGAAGATTTTTTTTAAATTTTCGGGTTTTTCTTGTTTTCGCGAAGATGTCGCCAATTAACATCTCTGAATTAGTCAAAATGGAAGTAGAAGCGGGGTCGGCTACTAAGGCCCCAAGGTTGATGAAAGGAACTGACTTTGTGGCGTGGAAGGATAGATTCATTCAATATATTAAATACCAGGATGCAAAGATGTGGGTATGCATCCAGGATGGATATATCCCACCGACAATGGTGTACGAAGGTCGTGATGTGGTTAAGAAGTACAGCAAGATGGAGGAAGAAGAGAAGAAAATGTATGAGGCCGAGAGCAAGGCTCATGCTGCAATAACTATGGCTCTTCCTCAAGAGATTCTCCATACTTTCAGGAAGTACACTTCTGCACGAGAGCTTTGGGATGCTCTTGAGAATAGATTCGAAGGGAACGTGGGTATTCGTGCCTCGAAGATCAAGCTGTTAAAGACCCAGTTCTCTGTATTCAAGCATTTGAAGAACGAATCACTCGATGATATTATCACCCGATATTATCATCTAATGACAGAGCTGAACAACTATTCGATTGCTTACAGAGAAGAGGAAATAGTTGAGAAGCTTCTCGATGCTCTCCCACCGAAGTGGGAAATGTACACTGTTCTAATGAGGGAAGACAGAGACTTTCCTAATTGTGATTTGGAGACAGCAGTAAACAAGCTCAGAACCTTTGAGCTTAATATGGTTCGTAAAGAGACACCAACAGATCAGATTCAAGACCCTGGTATGTATGGTGCCAAAGTTAACTCAGGCTCAAGTTCGAAGCCTGACTCTGCTGCTTACTACTCCAAAGGAGAGTCAGGTTCTGACTCTTCTCATGAAGGAAATGTGTCTGTAAACATGAACGGTGATGTTTGCTTCGTTGCTGGAGGATCAAGTGCTTCGAAACCTCAAGAATCCACAAGTAGTTTCTCTCCCAGTACTTCAAGCAATAACTACACTAAGATGCCAATGAGTGTCAAGTCTGCTGAAGAGCAGTTTGCAGTCTATGCATCTTTTATTGCTTTTTACGAAAACTACATACAAGGGAAGATTGTGGACCCTGCTGTTTTGGAAGAAGACTATGACCAGATCGATCCTGATGATCTGGAGGAGATGGATCTGCAGTGGCAGATGGCGATGATAGTTAGAAGAGTGAAGCGTTTCATGAAGAAGACTGGCAGAAAGTTCGTAGGTGGAAAGCCAGGATTTGACAAGTCAAGGGTGAGGTGTTACAATTGCCAACAGAATGGACACTTTGCAAAAGAGTGCACTAATGCACGGGTAGAACGTAGTCAGGGGAGGACTACACAACAAAGTGGAAATAACAATGGAAATAGAGCCATGATGTCTGATGCTGGAGAATACAACTGGAATATGTTCTCTGGAGAACTCTTTGAGCAAGCTCACATGGCGAAAGTTGCAGCTGAAGAATGTGTGAAAGCTGCTGAAAATGAAGAAGCCTTCATGGCTGATGATCAGAACACCGAGGTATGCACTAACCTATCTGTACTAAGTGTAAGAACTTGTCTGAACAGCTTGCAACAATTACTGATCAGTTTGTTAAATTGGATGCCGAATTTAAAACCTTGAAAGAAGATCACCATTTTACAAAAACAAGAGAAAATAATTATAGAATAAAAATTAAAGCGTATGAAAAGGACGTTAAAAGTTTAAAAACCAAATTAGCTGAAAAAATTGATGTGATCGATCTAAGCTAGGAGGTTTTAGAAGAGAAAACCAAGTTAATTGCTGAGAAAGAAAAGCAGATTGCTGATCACCAGGTAAAAGTGGTGGAACTTAATAGGAAACTGGAGCAATTCCGGAATTCCTCCGCTATTCTTGATCACCTCGTCAGTGATCAAGGTTCCTCACCTAAGAGGGGAGGAATTGGTTACCATGAGGTTCCACCACCATATAACCATAACTATACTTTCAATCCTAGTGTTCATGAATCTTTTAATTTTGTAGCTGATCAGACAGGTACTGCTAAGGAAACTGGTAAAGTACCGGAAGTTAGTAAAGGCGAAACAAGTTCGCCTGTTTCAAAAATTAAAATTTCAAGTCCAGTCTCATCTTATCCGAGTCGGGTAAGACAAAAGAGAAGGAAGTATTACCCACTAGTGGAGAAAAGGTTAAATCTACTCAAAAGAGTACTCCACTCAACCCATATGTCCCACCTTATGTGAGACGTACGGGTGGTAATACTGCCTCCACATCTAAAACATCTGCTGAAAAGAAAGCTGAATATAGATGTTGTTTTAGATGTAATCAAACAGGGCACCTTGTTGCTGATTGCCCTCTGAAGCAGCGTTTCAGAGAGGTGAGGCCCTCGAAAACTGAGACTAAGGTTTTTAGTAATCGTTTAAATGTTAAAAATGAAAACCATTCAAATTTGAGATATAATACCGGTTTTCAAAGAAACACATCTCGTTTTCACACTACTAATAACCAAACCAACTGCTATAATTCTTTTAATTCTCTTAATGTTCGTCAGTTTGGTTGGCCTCACTATCAGTCTCCAAGGAGGTATCCTGTTAGGACTCGTGAAAATTTTCCTAATGCTAACTGTGGTCAGTCAAGGTGTGTGAGTTCTGATAAGAAGGTTAGTCGACCCAAGACCAAGAGGTCTTGGGTCCCCAAATTTTAATAATCTCTTTTGTTTGTGCAGGAACAGTTGAACAGGGCTTCCAATAATCTTTGGGTTGTGGACAGCGGCTGTTCCCGGCACATGACTGGTAACAAGAATTTGTTACAAGATTTAAAACCTGTTCAGGGAGCAAGAGTCGGTTTTGCTGGTGAAAGTGGTGGCAGAATAACAGGAAGGGGTACGGTAACTAACGGGAAGATGACGTTAGAAAATGTGAACTTTGTTGAAGAACTGAAGCACAATCTGCTGAGTGTGTCGCAGATTTGTGATAAAGATTATACCGTACACTTCACGAAGACTGATGCTATTGTGTTGAAGCCTGGTTTTCAAATACCAGAAGAGTGGATAGTAATGAAGGCTCCACGTGATCGAAATACGTATATGATGGATCTAAGTTCAACTGAAATGTCAACGGAAGAATCGTGCCTTTTGATGAAAGCAAGCGAATCGGAATCTGAACTGTGGCACAGGAGAATGGGGCACATTCATCTTCGGAAGATGAACCATATTGTCAGACATGGGCTTGTGTTGGGTGTTCCCTTAAAAAGTTTCAATTTTGAAGACAAATGTCTTGCGTGCAAAAAGGGAAAGCAGCACAAGAAGTCCCATCTCACCAAGAAGGTAAACTCAATTGCTAGTACACTAGAGCTGCTTCACATGGATCCCTTCGGTCCTGTGAATGTAAGAAGTCTAGGTGGTACAACTTATTGCTTGGTGATTACTGATGACTACTCACGATACTCGTGGGTATACTTCCTGAAATCAAAGGACGAAACGGCTCAACTGGTGAAGAATCTGATTACCAAAGTTGAGAACATTATGGATAAACGAGTGAAGTTCATAAGAAGTGACAATGGTTCTGAGTTTAAAAATTTTGAAATGGAGATCTTCTGTCTGTCAAGAGGGATTGAACACCAATTCAGCGCTCCGTATACTCCGCAACAGAATGGAGTGGCTGAAAGGAAGAATAGAACTTTAATTGAAGGAGCCAGAACAATGCTGGCTGATTCGAATCTTCCGGTGGTGTTCTGGGCTGAAGCTGTTTCTACAGCTTGCTATGTCCTGAATAGAGTGTTAACGGTAAAAAGACTTAATAAAACATGCTACGAGCTGATGCATGGAAGAAAGCCCAATTTGTGTGGACTTGAAGCTTTCGGGTCCCCGTGTTCAATTTTAAAGGCACATTCAAAGTTTGGTGAAGCAGCCGATGAAGGAATCTTAGTCGGCTACGAAGTTGGGACTGCCAACAGGCGTGTCTTTAATACAACGAACGGCAAGGTTGAAGTGGTATGTAACACCGACATTACGAGTTACAGATCGCCAAGACCGAGCATCGGACCTCCCGGGATTTTCGACTATGATAGGCTCTTCAAGTCTTTTAACATACCTGATTTGGTTCGTACAGAAGAAGAAGAACGTGTTGCTACGAAGATGATTCTTGATGAGGAGGAAAATTTGGCCCATAAACAACTATTTGATGATTGTCAACCTTCCTCATCAAATTCTATTGGTTCCCCTGCTGTCTCTCCTGAAGATGAGTTTATCAATCCTTTTCACTCTCAGCCAGAAACAACCATTGATGAGCTCTCTACTAATTTAGAAGATAATCTGCATGTCAGTGCTGTGCCGACCACGAGAATTCACATAAATCACCCTTTGGAGAATGTTATAGGTGATGTGTCCTCCGGTGTACAAACCAGAAGCAGCTTGAGTGAGCACACCTGTGTTTATACAAGCTTAAAAGAAACGGGTATAATGAACGAATGTTTGTACTCATGCTTTATTAGCCAAATTGAACCGAAAAATTATCAAATGGCTCTTAAGGACAGCTCGTGGGTCGAGGCCATGCAAGAAGAGTTGGCTCAATTTAAGAAGATGGAAGTTTGGACTTTGGTTGAAAAACCAAGGAATGTGCATGCGATAGACACAAAATGGGTGTTTAAGTGCAAGAGAGATGAAAAGGGGATCATTATAAGAAACAAGGCGAGGCTGGTCGTTAAAGGATTTAATCAGCAAGAGGGGATAGACTATAATGAAGTGTTCGCTCCGGTGGCCAGGTTGGAAGCGATACGATTGTTTTTGGCGTTTGCTGCTTTTAAGAAGATGAAAGTGTTTCAGTTGGACGTGAAGAGTGCGTTCCTCAATGGGAAAGTGGATGAGGTTGTGTATGTTGAGCAACCTCCGGGTTTTCCTGACCCAGACTTTCCTGATCACGTATACAAGTTGAGCAAGGCGCTGTATGGATTACATCAGGCACCTCGTGCCTGGTATTAAACGTTATCGGACTACTTGCTAGAAAATGGTTTTGAAAGGGGTTTGATCGACAGTACTTTGTTTGTGAAGAGAGAAGGAAGTGACTTCCTGCTAGTTCAAGTCTACGTGGATGACATCATATTTGCTGCATCAAAAGTCTCCATGTGTCAGGAATTTGAGGCAGTTATGAAGAAAAGATTCGAGATGAGTGCTATGGGTGAACTAACGTTCTTTTTAGGATTGCAGGTTGATCAAAAGAAGGATGGGATGTTCATTCATCAAACAAAATATGTTCATGATGTCCTCAAGCGTTTCAAGATGGAGGACTCTTCTCCATTTGACACTCCAATTTGCGTCAACCACAAGTTGGGAGCTGAAATTGACGGTGACGCAGATGTGGACCCAACTCAGTATCGGGCTATAATAGGTTCTTTGATGTATTTAACTGCGTCTAGGCCTGATATAATGTTTGTTGTTTGTCTTTGTGCTCGTTTTCAGGCAAACCCAAAGGAATCTCACATGAAGGGTGTGAAGAGGATTTTGCGGTATCTCAAAGGCAAGCCGAAGCTAGGGTTGTGGTACCCGAAGGGAGGAGACGTAGAACTGGTAGCATACACAGATTCTGATTATGGAGGATGCAATCAGAGTCGGAAGTCGACAACAGGAGGTTGTCAGTTTCTCGGTGGAAGATTAGTTTCATGGCAGTGCAAGAAACAGACGTCAGTCGCAATCTCAACATGCGAAGCTGAATATATGGCAGCATCCAACTGCTGTTCTCAGGTTTTGTGGATTCAGCAACAATTGCGCGACTATGGTCTGAATTTCTTACTCACTCCTATTTTAATTGATAACACTGCTGCCATCTCAGTAATTAACAATCCCGTGAAGCATAGTAAAACTAAACATATTGACATTCGTCATCACTTCATACGGGATTGTGCTGAGAAGAAACTGATCAAGGTCGAAAAGGTCGATACGCTGGATAATTTCGCTGATTTATTTACAAAAGCGTTTGATAAATCCAGATTTCAAAACCTAATTGAGCTAAACGGGATGATCAATCCCGAGTAACCATGTTTTTGTGTTTATTAAAAAAAAAAAAAACAAACATCACTATTGCTTAAAATTAGTCGGTTACCTCAGTTTGATGGACATATCCTCGGATATGTTTTGGTCCTCGTTTCTACTTAGAGAATGAGGGTCGCCATTAACCAGATGACCGAAAGTGACCGGGGCAGTTAAGATGTGTTTTCTTTCTGTCACTGAAAATTAGTCGGTCATTCTTAGTGAGAAGGACACATACTTATATGTGGTCGGTCCAGTTGATCCATTGGATCTTCGGGATTGCCGTGTACCTGAAGACTTTGACGTGATCGAGGTGACTAAAGTCAAAATTTTATAAAGGGAAATGAAATTACTTTTCAAGTCTAATATTTCGTAAGAAGTTCTTTGCTATGTTTAACAGAAAATTGATCTAACCTTGGAAAATGATATATTTACTATCTTTGTGTACTTAACTGGTGAAGTTATTAGGCTTAAAAGGCTTTAGGACAATCATTGTATGTCATGGTAACTTTTTATGGTGCGTAAAAGTAGATGTGATACAAATTAAAGTTTACTTGATTTTATGTGGAAACTCCTTAAGAGTTTTGCGTGTCTTCATGTATATCTTTCCGAATGATAGGCAGAAAAGTGATTACCCAGTCATACACGAGCCCGTAAATGTTCTGATTCCCATGAAGAAGGCGTTTCAAGACACTGCAGTGATCTAGATTCGGGACTTGCAGTTGATTATTACTCTGAAGTCTATAAGTACGTTTGAAAAAAAAAAAAAAAAAATTAGTACTTATGAAGTTATTGTAACATACGAGAGTTCAAGATATCGAGACTTCTCAATCATGGAGTAAGAATGAATACGGGATCCAGACATAGAATACTTACAAGTTAATCAGACACTATGGGTCGAAGTCAATTCGGGGTGACTTGGGGAAAGCCAAATACGCTTTGAGGATAGATAGGAGGCATCAATATTTCTGAGTTGTTGCCCACTTAAATTTTAAGGATTAATTGAACCTAACTCGTATCACAGAAACGATGAAAACCATCTTAAGTATATTACCTGCTTACAACCTGTCTCTATATGTCATAATACAGCTAAACACGGATCTATGTAACAGTCACGTAGTTAGTATGATTCCTGTTAGGATCTTTTCTAAAACGTGGTGTCCCTGACTAGACTGAAATTGGATCCCTTATTTGTTAAATTTTTATAAGTTTTTCCTATTTTTGTAGTTGTCCTTTTTTGATAACTGGTTACTTAGACATGATCATATTTGTTTAACTCTTTTTGGAAGTTTCAAATGTTAATTGCAAAATGTTCAAACTTAAAGGTTTGATTTTGAAATTATAGGCGAAGTTGTTGAATCAGGGGAACTTGTGCTTAACTTCGCCTAGGCGAAGTTATCCGTAACTTCGCCTGAACTACACTGACCCTATATAAGGTTTTTCAAACAGTAAATTTCATTATTTTCAAAATTATCAGCGAACTTAAGCTCCTAGTTTTCCGGCGAACTTAAGAATTATCCGGCGAACTTGATTCCTATTCGATTTCGATCTTCGTTTCCAGTTTCTATTATCGGTTGAGAGTACGTGTTGTCGATATACATCACTAACATGTTCTTTCATGGTCGTTCTTACCCGGTTCGAGACCTCGGGTCGTCGGACCTTCAAAACCGAAACTTTCAAAACTTGTGTTAACATGTGCATGGACATCCTTCTCATCTAAACATCCTTAATATCATGTGTTTTGATGTCCTTGATCGTCGAACTTAGCCGAAATCACCGGATTTCCGGTGATTGGAATCCTAACAGTCGCCGATTCAGATGTAGGCGAAGTTAGGGTTTAGGCGAAGTTATCCGCAACTTCGCCTGGGGCTTAATTTCGCTTGAGGCGAAGTTATCCGCAACTTCGCCTGAAGCTTAATTTCGCCTAAAACTTATCTTCGCCTAAGGCGATGTTGTGATAAGGCGAAGTTAACATCAACTTCGCCTAGATTATTTTACTTAAAATTAGTTAGACGAACTTACAGATGAAGCGAAGTTGTTCCCAACTTCGCCTCACCTTTAACTTCGCCTATACATGTTTGATCACAACTTCGCTCATGGTATAAAGCGAACTTGTGAGTTGCTTAACGGTTATCTAACTTAGTTCGTTTAGTGCAGATATGGCTGCTGTTGGAGGAGCTGGTGGTGATGACGGTGACGATCAGAGGCAATTCTTTCCAGCTCATAACTAGTTCATCACTCTAGATCCAGATGCAAAAGGCGTGGAGGACTACCGGGAGATTATTACTTTTCTCCTGCGCTCAAGAATATTTCACGCTATCACCACTACCCTGCCTATTTCACTACCGAATATTGAAGACTTTTGGCAGACGGTAGAGTATGATTGCCGGGTTGAGCCCCCGGTGATGCGAGCCACCGTTAATGCGAGCCCCCGGTGAACACATACGGGTGGCGTTGCAATTTGGAGAAGAAACAAGAGATGACCCAACGGAGTTTGTTGCTCCTTTTCGTGATGGCGCGTTCCTAAGGATGGGGTATTCAGGTCTCTTAGGGGATACACAGCGAAGGAAAGGATTTTTATTAGATCAGTGGCGCTTCCTAATGCACGTCATGATAGTATGTATGTCAGGACGGAAGGCGGGCACTGATGGAATGGGTGCGACGATGCAGTCTGCTATGACTGCCCTGACTTACAATAAAAGATATTCTTTTAGTCAGATGATCTTTTACGAGATCGATCGTCAGAGGAGGGCTGTGGCGCGTGAGCGGTTTACGATGTATCCACGATTCCTACAGATGATTTTAAATCATGTGGCTCCGTCGCTACCTCAAAGACGCCCTATTCGATACGTGGAATGTGTGACGAAACGTATCTTTGCTCAGTGTCGCACTTCCAGCGCACGAAGCAAGCCTGAGCTGCGTCCCAGGCATACTCCGCTTTTTGGGTATCTTATAAAACCGGAGTATGTGCCTACGGCAGGGGACGAGTTTAGGGACCCAAGACAACAACAGGCGGCAGCACCCCAGGCTGTATCTGCTGCGCCTGCTGTATCTACTGCTGTATCTGCTGCTGTGCCAGCTTCTGAGATTGATCTTGACGCCATGTTCGGCGGGCAAGGGTTGTTTGATATGGACCGACTTGATCCACATGAGAATATTCAAGTCTCGGGTCCACAAGCTGATTTTGATGAGGTGATGGAAGAGGACAGACAGATGATGGTGAGACATGAGAGAACGGTGGGTAAGCAGAAGAGAATTGTTGATGACGAAGATGAGGAAGTTGATGAAGAGGAGGCTGTGCAGCTGGTGCGAAAGCGCTCAAGAAGGAAAACGACAGGTATGGGATTAGGAGCAGGAGAGACTTCAAGGTTTGCACGTTTTGCTCCACCTGCCTTGTCTGGTATGTCCCTTGTTCCTACCTCTGTGCAGGTATCGAGTACAAGCGCTACGGTTGTTCCCGTAGTGGCTACATTGTCGGCTGACATTCCACAGATCACAGCCGTCCAGACGTCGGCTCCAGAAATTGTGTCTCTACCACCTCAAACGCGTACTCCACCGGTGGTAGTAGCACGATTTGTTGAGTCTACGGTCACCACTACTGCAGGAGTATCGGGTACGGTACCACCCGCGGACACGCCCAGTTCTGACTCGGAACGGATAGCTTCACTAGAGCGGATTGTAGCTGAGCAGTCAAAGACTATTCAAAGCCTAGTGGAAGCAAATCAACTGCAGGCATCCCTCCTGGCTGAGCACGGGAAAATAATAGATGCCTTGAAGGAGTTCTTGGCATCTCAGGGGGAGATGAGCTGTAGAGGAGATGAGTTGAGGACCAAGCGTAGAGAAGACCGAGTCGATGATCCCAATGCACCGGAAGGTGCAGGTGGTGAGCTGCCAAGAACCTCACAAGCTCTTGGGGCTTCCACAGCTGAGGGGGAGTCTACCGAAGCGGCTGGTGGTGATGACGTAGTGATGGTGGAGGATGACGTGATCGATGCGCTGAAGGAACTTGATGATGACATGTTCAGCGACGATGTATTATTTGATGAAGATGTTCTGCCAATCAGTGAGATTGAAAAGATTGGTGCAGAAATTATGGTTGAAAATGTGATAGAGGAAGGAGAGATTGTTGATGAAAATGTCGAGCACGAGATCCCTGAGGTTGAGAAAGCCGATGTGAGGGCTGAGATGGATGAGACTACTGAGTGGGAGGAGCAGCCTAGGTGGAAGGAAGGCTGTGCTCATTGGTTTATCAAGACCAAGAAGCCTGCTGTTCCAGCCATGTTCAAGAAAAGCTATAACATTAAAGGCTATGCTAAGGTGAAGAAGGGAATCATCTGTTGGATTTATGATGAACAGATCAAGTTATTTGTGGTAAAACGTTATGATGGCATTCAATACTTCAAGAGAATGTTGAGATCTTTCAACACGTTGCCGGAATGCGAGGTGAAAGATTTGGGCAGATTGGGCCTGATAAACAGAAGTGACAACAATATGGCAAGAATGATTGAGAAGATTGTGTGGAAAGAAGGCGTAAAAGAAAAGAAGTTTGAACTATTAACGCCACAGAAGGGAAAGCTCGTGGAGGATACAGAGAGGGGATTGAGAGCAGATGGCAAGCCATGGATGGTGATGAAGTACAAGCCGATCCGATGCATCAAGGAGGTTCCAATGAAGAATATGCCTCAAGATGTGTTGAAGAATCTAAAATGGTGGTACGTTGATTGCCAAACTGCTGAAGCCGTGATGGAAGACGAAGATGAACAAGAAGTGCTGAGGGTGTATGACCCGATGCATCTTGTTAACTTATCGAAAGCTGATTTGCAAGCGTTGAACGAAAAGAAGATATTCTATATTCCTGCTTGGAAGGATGAAGCAAGGAAATATCAGCGAGTAGTCACGGTGTGTGTTAGAGAAGGAGTGCATGCATGAAGATACAGGATTACAAGACAAGAGCTGAAAGATCAAGATATGAAGCTACTGCCAAGGGGGAGTCTGTTGGTGCATAGATGTCAGTAGTTCATATGTATAAAGTCTGTAATCGAGTCTGTAATATTGTTTATGTAATTGTTTGTGTAACAGCGAAGTTGTTGACAAGTTCGCTTAGGCGAACTTGTTAACCAAGCGAAGTTGTTGACAAGTTCGCCTAGGCGAACTTGTTCAACGAGCGAAGTTATTGACAACTTCGCCTGAGGCGAAGTTGTCGTGTATTTAAGTAACCTACGGGTTACTGTTTCAGGGTTGGTTTTTCGAGAGTTTGTTCGAGTATTAGTGATAGTGTGTGATCATTTCACGTGTCAAGTGTCTGTAATAGACGTGGTTCGAGTTATAATATAACGTGGTTTCGTTTGTATCGTGTGTTCGTGTTTTACGTATTCTACGCTCGTAACTACCTACGCAGGGATTCCGCACCTGCGCAGATAGCGATATCCCGTGTAAGATCCGTCCGGGAACCTACAAGAACCAGTTATGGAACAAGCTGAAGTTAAGAGTATTGATGGGATTGTGGAATATGGTTATGAATCAGATGGTTCATGTGAATTTTTTCATGAAGATCCAGTTCCACTTGTTTTTAATGACTCAAATGATTCTGATGTACAAACTACTGAAGTTTGTATTTCAAACAGTAACTGATCATTTTGTGTTTGAATGTGCAGGGACAATCCATTGAAGTGAATGATGTATGGTATATGGACAGTGGGTGTTTCAGACACATGACATGTGATAGAGGATCGCTTGTCAATTATGAATAGAAGTTTGAAGGACCTGTTGTCTTCGGAAGTGATGAGAATGGAGGGAAAATTGTTAAAAAAGGAACACTGACAAATGGCAGGGTGTCCTTTCAGAATGCGCTGCATGTAGAAGGCTTACAATACAACTTACTCAGTACCTCATAGGTCTGTGACAAAGGATATAAGGTTGGATTTGATGATGCACACTGCTTCATCTTAAAACCTGAGTTTGTGATCCCTCCTGACATGATCATGATGATGGCGCCTAGAAATGGAAACTTGTATGAGCTGAGAATGAAGAATGCAATTTCAAGAGGTGGATAATTCTTTGTGTCAAAAGCTACTGAGAATGAGACAAGGATGTGGCACAGGAAGATGTGTCATGTGAATATAAAGAACATGAACAGATTGGTGAAAGGAGAGCATGTCATTGGACTTCCCACAAAGAAATTTAAGCCGGAAGAAAAATGTTCCTCCTGCATCAAAGGCAAGCAACACAAATCATCACACAAGACCAATTTAATAAACACAACTGCAGAAGTGCTGGAATTGCTTCACATGGATCTCTTTGGTCCTGCGAGTATTCCTAGCATTGGAAAGAAGAAGTTTTGTCTTGTGATTAATGATGACTATTCAAGATTCACATGGGTGTTCTTTCTAGGAACCAAAGATGAAACAGCTGAACTAATCAAAACATCTGTGCTAATAATGGAAAATCAGTTAGAAAAGAGTGTGAAGGTGATTAGTAGTGACAATGGGATAGAATTCAAGAATGGATTGATGGATGAATTCTACACTTCTAAAGGAATGTTTCAACAATTCAGTGCTCGAAGAACTCCTGAACAAAATGGTGTTGCAGAAAGAAGGAATAGAACATTGATAGAGGCAGCAAGAATCATGATAGCAGATGCATATCTGCCTGTTACATTTTAGGTAGAGGCTATCAACACTGCATGTTATGTGCAAAACAGGGTTTTGTTGAACAAGACTCATAACAAGACACCATATGAAATACTGTTCAAAAGGAAGCCTTATGTGAAGTTTTTGAAGCCCTTTGGATGCAAGTGCTCACTATTGAATACCAAGGATTACTTGAACAAGTAAAGTCATTGGAAATGCTTCTTTGTTGGATATTCATCACAGTCAAAGGCTTACAGAGTCTATGTCAAGGAGCACATGTGTGGTATTGAGTTATCAGACATAGTTTCTAATGAAAATCATTTCAACAATGTTGATGGACCAAGTTGGCTATTTGACTTAGAGAAACTGATAAAATCTTTCAAAATATACAGTGAAGATTTTGATGAAGGTTTGTTCAAAATAAGTGTTGCTGAGAAAGGAAAACGGAAAGAAATTGATTTGGACAAACTGTGGTCAAAGGTGGCTAACTATGAAGGGGACTTTGAGTTTGAGAAGAAAGAGAAGGTGTTAGGTCAGGATGAAGAGGCAAATCAAGCTGAGAATAAGAATGTTGGTACTAGTGAAGTGGAAAGTGACTCAGTGGAACAGAATGGAGAGGAAAATATGAATGTAGACCATGAAACTCAAGACAGATTCCAATCTCTGTTTGATCCTTTACAAATTTGAAGTAATGAAACGTCTACATCAGGACATGCCAACAACCAAGAATCTGTTTTGCATGAATAAGAAGTACAAGTTGAAGATACTGAGGTTAACATCTCAAATTTGGATACTGAACTTATGGCAAATCAAATTGTTCAGACTACCTCAACACAAAGAAACTATTTTGCTGGAAACATAATTGGTGATTTGCATGAAAGAGTGACAAGAAGTTCTTCAGAAAGGGCTAACATCTGTCTTTATGCTTGCTTTCTCTCTCAGATTGAACCAAAAAACATTAATCAAGCATTTAAGGACAACAGTTGGGTAGAAGCTATGCAGGAAGAGTTGGCCCAGTTCAGAGACTTACAGGTATGGGACTTGGTAGACAAACCCATAGGAAAATATGCAATTGGAACCAAATGGGTTTTCAGAAACAAGAAGGACGAAAGGGGAATAGTGATCAAGAACAATGCAAGACTGGAGGCTTTGGGGTGCTTACAAGAAGAATGGGTAGACTTTGAAGAAGTGTTTGCACCAGTGGTAAGGTTAGAAGCCATCAGAATCTTCTTGGCTTATGCAGCATCCATGAATATAAAGGTCTATCAACTAGATGTAAAATCTACATTTTTTGAATGGGAAGATTGATGAGGAAGTATATGTCACACAGCCTCCTGGATTTGAAGATCCAAACGATCCAAATAGAGTTTACAGATTGAGCAAAGCTTTATATGGACTACATCAAGCTCCTAGAGCGTGGTATGATGAGCTATCAAATCATCTATTGGACAATGGATTTTGCAGAGGTGCAATTGACAAAACCTTGTTTTACAAAAGACAGAAGAAAGATCTGCTATTGGTTCAAGTTTATGTTGATGATATTATATTTGGATCAACCAATGAGAAGATGTGCAAGGATTTTGAGGCTATCATGAAATCAAAATACAAGATGAGTTCAATGGGAGAAATGAATTTCTTTTTTAGACTGCAAGTGCAACAAAAGGCTGAAGGAATATTCATTAATCAGTCCAGGTATGTACAAGAGATTCTAACCAAATTCAAGTGCCATGATTTGAAGATAGTGTCTATACCAATGGACACACATGAGAAGATGGTAGCTGATGAAAGGGGGAGGCGGTGGATCAACATGAATACAGGGCCAAGATTGGATCTCTCATGTACTTGATAGCATCAAGGCCTGACATCATGTTTGCAGTATTTGTTTGTGCAAGATTTCAGGAAAACCCGAAGGTGTCCCACATGCTAGTAGTGAAAAGGATTCTCAGATATCTCAAGGGTAAACAGATTTGGGAATATGGTATCCAAATAATAGTTCATTTGATTTAATGGCCTTCACAGACAGTGACTATGATGGTTGCAACATAAATAGAAAGTCAACTTTAGGTGGATGTCAATTTCTGGGAAATAGGTTGGTGCCATGGCAATGAAAGAAACAAAACACAGTGTCAATCTCAACTGCTGAAACTGAGTACATTGCTGCATCCGCTTGCTGTGCACAGGTTCTATGGATTCAAAACCAGTTGCTGGATTGTGGTCTGAATTTCTTACTCACTCCTATTTTCATTGATAACACTGCTGCTATGTCTATTTAAAAATCCTGTTCATCATTCTAAAACTAAGCACATTGAAATTAGACATCATTTCATTAGGGATTGTAGTGAAAAGGGGCTGATAGAAATGAAAAGGGTTGAAACCACTAATATATTTGGCTGATTTATTCACCAAATCTTTAGACAAAACTAGGTTTAACTTTCTATTATAGTCCCTAGGAATGATTAATGCTGATGAAGTCTAATTGATGACATGTGTGTATGTGGCATGCTTAATTTAATATCTGATTAATACTCACTATTTTTAAATGTATGAATCTATGGTATGTGCTTTACAGACTATACTTTGTTTGCTTGTTAGTTACCTACTAGAAAAAATATTTGTTAAAATGCATGACTATCTGCATAATGAAAATTGATAGTTGTAAACTAAGTATGAATCATTTAACTTGTTTTGAAAGGAAATATGTTTGTGAAAAATGATTCAACTTTCTATGATCAGTGTGTGCTTGAATGAAAAATCATTCATCTTGAAAGAATGTGTCTGTTTGAATGGATCATGTCTAAAACTTGAAAAAGTTTGTAAGTCAAATAATATCATTTTTGAAAGACAAGTTTGTTTTTAAAAATTGATATGAAATGAATTTTCAAAAGTTGTGATTTTTAAAACAAATTAATGATTTTTGACAAAAGCAAACTGTTTTTGGTGATCTCATAAGAGAAATGATAAGATTACTAAGTTATAAGCTTTATTGAAGCTTAAAAGATTTTTAAGATAGAGATAGAATCCAACCTTTTGGGAAATAATAGAAAATTGATTAGGTTATCTAACATATGAATTATAGGCTTAAAAGACTTGGAGTTCAGTCATTGATATTGTATGGTAGCTTTCCATGATATGTAGATGCCAATGTGATATAAACATAATGACCATGCTAAGTTTGATGTGGTGATACATTTGAAGATAAATGTATGTTCCCTTACACATCTCTCCAAATGATAGGCAGAAAGGCAATTATCCAGTCATACACAAGCCTGTTGATGTTATGGTTACCCAAAAATGCTTTAATAATGTCTGAACAGTTAACTATTAGCTAATATTGCATTTAAAAAAAGGCTCTTGAAAACTATTATATTCAACAAAATAAATAGACTTAAAGGGGCCTCAGAGAACTACAGAGGTGGGGCACACAAATAAGTCCTAAACACCTTGAATGTAAGGCAAGTAAGTCCGGATGACATGTAAGTCCAACGCTCAACCTTAAAGTCAATAATTTTAAAAACTGTTCAAATAAACAAAATATATTTTGACCATACATCAAGGGGTTGAAGTCATGTTTGGGTGACTTGGAGAAAACTAAATAAGCTTTGAGAAGAGATTAGGGACAACCCAAATCTATAGTGTTGACCATTCATACCTTCTGCATTAATTGAACTTTAAGTATATCACAGAAAGCAGTAATAATCATGCTAAGTGATAATACCTGCTGTCAACCTGGCTTAAGTCATAATAATGCTGACCACGAAATGTTGTGAAATGATTAATCAATATGATCCCATGTTGAGATCTCTCTATAAAGCTGTTTTGAAATGACAAATAACTGAAATTTGATCTATTATTCACCGTAAACTTATGCTTGAGTCAATTTAGTGTCTAAATGATTCTTTTTGATGATTTGAGTAAAGTTTTGTGTGTGGATATGTCTTAACTGCTAGACATTTGAGTATTTTGTTCCAAGTGTGTGATTTGAAGGGTTACAAGTATATTCGAGCATGTTTTTTAATGCTAAAATGGCTTTCTAAGTGTTTCGAGTATGACTTTGTACTTGAACAGTTGATCTCTCTACAAGCATGAAATTGCGGAAAGAAATGTATTCTGAGTGGTTCGAGTACGAATGTGTGCTTAAGAATTAATCTTTGCTTTACGAGCACAATGTTGTGGAATGATAAATTTTTCTAAGTGTTTCGAGCATGAATTTGCTCTACGAGCATATGTAACGGAATGATTATTCTTTTAAGTGTGTTCGAGTAGAGTTGTTGATTTGAATGTGTTTCGAGTACATTTGACAGACTGAAAATTTTCTAAGTATGTCGAGCACATAAGAAGTTTGTTCGGTTTGATTTGTCTAAGTGTTCTTGAGCATACCGATTATCTTACATGAACTGATTATGTTAAGTTTTTGTTTGTAATGCTCTAGAGTATGGTTTTGAAAACGAGCATGTGTGATTTTTTATGTGATTATTAAACTGAAATTTTCCGGTTAAGGTAAGGTCTCGAGCACAGGTAAACCTCGAGTACAGTTTTGAAATGTCTCAAAAACTTAAATTTGTTTAAGTTTTCTTTCGAGTATACTTGGATTCGAGTAAACCTCTAAATGAACATTTTCAAATACTTAACCATTTTCTCATAAAAGTAAAGTCGAGCATGCTTTGAAAGGTGTTTTCGAGCACGTTAAGAGGCAGCTATCCTTGGCAGCTTGCTCGAGCAGAGAAGTTGAATTATTTCAAATTCAAAAGACAACTTGCTTGCACTAAACGACAAATAAGGGTTGTACACCCCAAGCGTTAGGTATAAAAATGGGACTTAGAAATTTTTCCAAACACTTTTTCTCTCTATTACACAAACCCCTCTGCTCGTGGCTCCTCTGCTATCGCCGAACGCTCGATTTTACTCTCAATCTTGTTCGAATACTTAGCCATTAGCTCTGATTCTAACTTGGTAAGAACTCGATTATCGATAGTCGACTCTCCGAGCATTAGAATTAGGGTTTCAATTGAATCACTTACTAAATGTTTATCTTAATTGTGTAGGTTCGCAAATTGTTACGAAGCAGTTCATTGAAGACGACTCTCTTCTCTAATTACTATTGCTATTATACTCTGTTATTCTTGTTACTGACAATTATTTTGGTTGTGCACATCTAATGGCAATGAAGTTCGATCAAAAGCACAATTTGTGTGCCTGATTAGTTGTAGATGAAGAAAACAGAGAAATGGAGTTTATCATAAACTTCTTATATAACTCTAATCTTCAGGTTGCACTCACAAAGAACCCCATTATATATCGAAACCACATTAAAGGCTTTAGGGGGTCAGCAGAGTATGTAGATGATGTGAACGGAAGGAGAATTGAGGCGTCAGTTCTTAGACAAGATATAGAGATCGCTGAAGCATCCATAAGAGAGGCATTTCAATTAAATGACAACCACAATGTATAGCTCTCTTACTCCACTCAAAGACTACTAATAGTTTTTCAGGAGATGCTTGGTTATCAAGGGGGAATACATGAAGGACAATTTCAGAAAGGATTGTTTCCGTTGATCTACATATTTCTTATACATCCTGTGATACAATTATTGTCACCAAGAAGGGGTACATGGAATTTGCTCAGCAGAGAACTTGCTACCATAACTGTTGCTATACTATTCAACCAGCCATTCAACTTTTCGATATTCATCTTCAATGGCTTGGTTAGCAATGCTCAGAAGGCTCCTCATGAGAAATTTTTAATGTATTCAAGATTTTTGCAAATCTTGATAAACAGGGCATTGTATGGATTGAACACGGCAGGAGAGACTCTAAGACTACAGGATCCAGATGTATACAAGAGAATTAAAGGGGCAAGGAGTTTGTACAATGAATATGCGGAGTGGGATATACTTCCTTGGTTACTGGATGATAATATTGAAATTATGGAAGTACCTTAGTCGCCTAAATAAGATGTTGATGATTCTTAAGAAAGTGATAGTGAACAAGAGTCAGATGAAAGTGATGAGGATAATAATGATGGAGGTGATGACGATGCAGGGAATGACATTGCAGTTGTTGAACCTCAAACAGAACAACCACAAGAAATTGTTGAACCAATTTTTAAAGTTGTAGAACCTATTGCTGAACCTGCTGGTCATGAAGAGAACTTAAATGTCAATCAAGATATGGATCTACAAGTTGGGAATGTAGACGTTATTGTTGAACCAGTTTAGAGAATTGACGAGAGAGAGGAAGAGCCTAATGTGGCTAGAGTTTAACAAAAAGAAACAATTGATGTGGAGGGTGAACATGATGAACAGCCTGCTATGGCTAGGACTGAGAGGACTGGTGATTTTGTGGATGATGATACGTTTATTGACAATGTGATTGCACACGTAACCAACACCATTCATATGATCACACCACCTATCTCACCAGACCCAACTGAGCATGATGATTCTTCAACCGCGAAAGTACCATTCTCAACTGAACCTGAACCAACTCATGATTCAGCACCCACCTCACCAGCAAACACTGAACCATTTTCACCCAACCCAATCCCAATGGAAGAACCAACCCTTTCCTCCCTAGATACAGAACCTATTAATGACCAATCAGTACCAACACCACCAACATCTCTAGTAAAAGAACCAGCTCAAGAATCACAGGCTAAACAAGACAATCCTCCCACTATTTAACCAACCATTCCACTTTCACCTGAAACTTCATCAAATCAGCCCGAATCGGAGAAGGAGTTTAAACCTGATCAAGACACACCCTCATCCTCTCATTCTAATCTAAATGAAGATTTGTTGGTGAGCAACATGGAAATGGAATTTGAAAACATACTGCTCAAAGAGAAAAAATGCTATTTTGGAGTTGAAAAACAAGACTTTAGAGGAGGCACTTCAAAAAGCAATACTGAAAATTCAAACCCTGGAGAAAGATGAGGTTGAGAAGACCTCAGATGCACCAAAACAAGGGGATAATGATAAAGTGGAAGATGCCTTGGAGTTGATTGGTAAAACATATGATGATGAAAGCAATGAAAGTTCAAAGGATAAGACATCTAATGCATTAAATCTGATAAGTGTGGAGTATAAGGAGGAGGATGAAAAAGATGATAAGGTTAATGCGGAGACTGAGGGGGAGTCTGAAGAGGAAGAAGAGACCTCGGAACAAATTGAGAAAAGAAAGTTAAAGGGTAAAGGGAAAGCATTCTCACAAAAAAAAATTTACATCCAAATGCTGGTGCAAGAATTGTCACAAGCGATGAGATCTTAGAGAAAAATGTCGTTATAGACCCAGACACTGCTGAGGTGAAATCTGTGAAGAAGGTAATGGAGATAAGAAACGCGGAGCTGAATGAAGAAGAAGAGGATGAAATACCTCATGAAATGTTAGAAACTCTCATAAACTTGAAAAGAAAAGAAGAGGAGGATGAGAAAATGAGAAAGCAGGTTGATGATAGCATAGCTGCTGCCATGGAAGAGATAAAGAAAAAGAAGGCAGAACAACCTGAAACTGAATTTTGTCCGGGAGTACAAGAAGAACAAAAGAAAAATGAAGGACCAAAGTTCAGATTCCTTGCACAGATGGAAGTACTCAGAATCTATTACAACATTGTTTTAAATCCTGAAAGACATGCACCGGAAGTTGTGGAAGCTGCTCGAAGAGTTCAAGCACTACAAAGAGAAGAGGCTTGGAGGGGAAGTCAATTGCTTTTAAAGAATGCCCCTGAGCCTAGAGTTGAAGAGGTATTGATCAAACAAACAATGAAAATGTGGTTGATCCCATTGTCATAGAGCCCATAGAAGTTGAAGAGCCTGTTGCTGAGGAATCAGAAGGAAGGAAAGACAGAATCAAGACAAAGATTCCTAAATCAAAGAGACAAAAGTTTGATAAACCGACTGTAAAGAAAGTGTATACAAGAAAAGAAAAGGAGAGAACTATTGATATTGATGAACCGGTTATAGATGCCCTGCATGGAATAGAAGATAAAATTGAAGTTAAAGAAGATGAAGAAAGATTGAAAACCGACCAAAGAATTATATTCCTCAAGCAGTGTGGGTTTGATTTTGAAACATTAAAGAAAATAGTTGATGGAGATATTGAACAGATGGCTGAACTGAAGGCCAAAGAGAAGAAATAAAGGAGAGAAAGAGGTGAAAAGAGAGAAAAGGAAGATAAAACATATTTATTAAGTCTTGGGTATGAACAGAGACACATTAATAGAATGACCCGAGAAGGAATCCTTGAAGCTGCTGATGAATGGAGGAGAAGAGAAGTACAGAGAAATTCTTACTTCAAGCAGGACATGTTGATTCATATTTAAATAGACAACCATTCGTTGAGTTTAACAGACTGTACAGGAAAGTAGTTGTAGATGACACCTCTAAGTATGTAAAGGAGGTAAAGAGAAAGAAGGAGGAAGAGGCTAAGAAGAGGTATGAAGAAACGAAGAGAAAATATAAGAAAGAAATCAGATTTTTGGTTGAGAATGGCTACGAGTTTGATACTGTAAAAGACTTATCAAAGGAAGAACTGCAAGAAAGATTATGGTCGGTTAAAAAGTCACATTAAATGAAGAGAGTGAGACTTCAAATTAAGAGAGAAAATCAGAGAAAAGAGAAAGAAGCAAAGGAGAAGATGGAATCTGAGAAAAAGAAACAAGAAGCCAAAGAGTGGTTCGAGGATCCAGAAAGAGTAAATACCTTAAAAGATATTCTGATGCAAAAGGGAATGATAGAAGATGAGTTTGAAACTCTATCTCATGAAGAACCATTGGAAATATATCAAAGAGACCAAAGGATGTTTCTTGAAGACGAGAGGAGGGTTATAGAAGAACAACAAAAGGTGGAAAGTCTGATAGCTGAGAGAAGAACTAATCAACCTAGAGAAACACCAACTGCACAACAAATGGCAAAAATGATCAGTATCTTATGCAAAAGAGGGGCAAAATACCCAGACTTAATGTTCAAAAACGAGGAGGAAATAAAAAGGTTGTTTGATGAGTCAGAGAAGAAGCATGGAAAGATGCTTTCCTCCTCAACATCTGGTAGACTGGTTGTAAGTCCCGAGAAAGGATCTTTCAATGTGATATCAAATAACTCAATGATTAGGCGGAAACTAATCACCAAGCCGATTTTATAAAACCAACACAAACACAAACAAACGCAAAGAATAAGCTTCAAAACACACGTATATTGATATGTCGGGTGCTTAAGCCCTTAACAAACTTACACGGGTGAAAGATTAACTTGAACGAACCCCTACAATAGTAAATACATGTCCTATATATAGACTACCAACTAGGCCCAAAACAAGCTAAAGCCCACCGAGATCAAATGATCTCGGTTTACATACGAAAGCCCAACTAAGCCCACTACTACAAAGCATAAACCACAAAATAAGACCCAATATCATGGAAACATACAGATCAAATTCTAAATTCTTTGGATACCAAAGACCGAGCTTCGGTTGCCCTTTCAGATATCTAAAGATACGTTTAATAGCAATTAAATGAGAGATTTTAAGATTAGCATGGAAACGAGCACATTGACAGACTACGAACATGATGTCAGGGTGACTGGCGGTAAGATACATTAAGGACTCGATCATCGACCGATAGTACGTTTGATTTACGGGTTTCCCTACAGAATCTGATGAAAGAAGAGGTCTTTCAGCCATAGGAGTCGCCGAACTCTTGGAATCTTGAAACTCAAATTTTGCCAACATATCCTCGACGTATTTCCCTTAATGTAGCAGAATGCCTGTAGAGCTTTGATGAACTTGCAAACCCAGAAACGTAGTCATCTCCCCCAATGAGCTCATCTCAAACCTTTTCTTCATCACTTCTTCAAACTCAGAACAGAGAGCAGTGCAGGTAGAGCCGAAGATGATGTCATCCACATAAATCTGAACTACGGTCAGATCCTTTCCAACAATCTTTATGAACAGTGTCTGATCAATGGTTCCACGCTTATACTTGTGCTCCAAAAGATGAGCTGTCAACGTTGCATACCATGCTTGAGGAGCCTGATGAAGGCTGTAGAGAGCCTTGTCCAGCTTATAGACACGCGACGGATGCTTAGAATCCACAAAACCCGGTGGCTGATTCACATAAATTTCCTCTTTCACTTCACCATATAGGAACGCTGTCTTGACATCCATTTGATAGATCGTGAATCCCATGTACGATGCATATGCCAAAAAGATCCGAATGGCCTCAAGACGAGCCACTGGAGCGTACACCTCAGTATAGTCCAAACCCTCAACCTGACGAAAACCATGAACCACAAGCCTTGCCTTGTTTATAACAATAACCCCAGTATCATCCTGTTTGTATCCAGCGATTTCTTCCCAGCGGGTAGCTCAACCAACCTCCAAACCTTGAGTTTTTCAAACTGATGGAGTTAATCATGCATGGCGTTAACCCAGATTGGTTCTTGCATAGCCATGTCAACTGTCTTGGGCTCAATTTGTGAAATGAAGCAAGAATACAAGCAGTTGTTGATTGTTCCAGTCTGACTTCTGGTTTGGACGCCAGCTTCAAGGGGACCAATAACACTGTCAATGGGGTGATCCCATTGAATTCTTGATGGAATAGAGTGATCATGAACAGAACAGTTTGCTGGTAAATTGGTTGGATCTTCGAGGGCTTTAGTGAGCAGGTTTCTCCATCCCAATGCTGTTGTACTGTGCGAGTACGAGGTATTGGCAACATACTCGTTTTGAATGGCATCAGGGAATAGAGTGCTACTGAGTATCTGACAAATGACACTCTCCCCCTCACTGGTGAAATCTCTGCTGTAGAGGGCTCTTATGGGGACACAGTCTCGGTGACAGTCTCTTCCAGATTCTTTGATAACGGCTGAGTGGTGTCTAAAGATTCAGACAGGTCTGCACTTAGCATAGGAGACTCTTGAGTGTCAATAGGAACATCTACTTCATAATCAAAAACATTAGAAATTCCCCCCCCCCCCCGAGTTATCTGAATCGACTACTGGAAACACATTGAATGGCTTGAGCAGTTTGTCGTAGTCAAATAACCAGTTAGGCCCCACACGAGCATATGTCTCATTTTCTTCCAGCCAGCGCACATCATATGATTAGACGATCTGTTTCGATGCCTTGTTTTAGACTCTGTAGGCAGTTCGACCAGCATAACCAACAAAGTAACAATCATCTACCTTGGCTTCAAACTTCAGAGTCGACTCAAGATTTAATAAGGTGCACGGACAACCGAAGGCTCGAAAATGTGCGACTGTGGGCTTGTGACCATAAAAAATTTCATAGGGAGTCTTTCATCTGAGATTTGTGGATCAACACCCGATTTTGAACGTAACAATCAGTGTTGACCGCTTCAGCCCAGAAGAATAACGGGAACTTTGAATCACATAACATCATTCTTGCAGCTTCGATCAAATTAAGGTTTCGTCTTTCAGCAACACCATTTTGCTGTAGAGTACGAGCTGAGCTGTATTGACGAAGAATTCCCTTTTCGGCACAAAAATGATTCAGTGTAAAGTTCTTGAACTCCGTGCCGTTGTCACAACGAATTCTCTTGAGCTTCAAGTTCAATTGATTTTCCATAAGCACCACGAACTTCTTGATCAATTCTGCAGTCTCACCTTTATTTGACAAGAAGAACACCCAAGTGAAATGAGAGTAGTCGTCGGTGATGACCAAGCAATGATTACTACGAGATAGACTCAAGACATGAACTGGACCGAACAGGTCCATGTGAAGCAACTGAAAGACGCTAGAAATTGTATTAATCATCTTCGGCTTGTGTGTTTTTCAATGATGTTTGCCTAAAGCACAAGCCACACACTTCTCGATAGTCACAAAATCTTTAACTAGCAAGCCACGTATAATACTATTTTTCGCAAAACGGTTTAGGGTTTTGATATTGGCATGACCAAGGTGACGATGCCAAAGCATGGCATTATGTTCCGACACTTTAGAAAACAAACATGTAATTTAGTCAGGAACGTTCTTGTTTATATCGATCAGGTAGGCATTATCTTTTCTTTGAGATCTGACCAGAACCCACTCCTCTAGTATGATGATACCAGGTTTCAGAATCAAGTATTCCTTGTTGGTAAAGTGAGCATAAAAACCCTTATCACAAATCCGTGACACGTTAAGCAGACTGTGTTTCAATTCCGGAACATAGTTAACATTTTAGAACTTTAGAACCCCATTACTCACGGTACCCTTTTGAGTAATCTTCCCTTTCTCTCCTACAACAAAGGAAACATATCCATCGTTAAAGATTTGAATATCACTTAGCTGGGAAATGTCCCCCGTCATGTGCCTGGAACAGCCACTATCAACAAACCAAGGTCTGATAATATTCCTCCATAGTTGTTTCTATACGATGTGCAAGATTATTTAGTTTTGGGTACCCAGTCCATTGTAGTTCTGGGTAAGCCTAACTTGGTCAACCGTGTTACGGGTTGCCATGACATATCATCATGATTATCAAAAATCGAATCAGAAGATGTTAAGGACTTTGTTACCGGAGACTTGGGCAACCATTTGTATTTTGGTTTGAAAGCTTTGTGATTTACACAAGTTGTTGACTTAGTCTCCGGTTTGCGGATAGAAAACTCGGTCGGCTTTGAACTTTTAAACGTTTTCGGCTCTGAGGCCCACTTCGGTCTTGGAACCAAAATCGAGTTTCCATTCCGCCTTTGAGTCATAATGGGCTTGGTCTGATGAGAACTTGACCTGTCAGCCTTGTCTCTTCTCCAATTGCCGCCAGAGAACCTTGCTTCATAATGCCTTGTTTTATTAGAATGAAAGTTTTTTTAGGCATTCTGAGGCTGGGTCCTCTAATGGCATCTATTATAAGGAATATACGGAAGACGAGAGCAATTTCTAGCAATGTGACCGGGAATGCCACAGTTGAAACAAGTTTGCCTTTTAACATAAAAATCGTTGTGGCCGATTCCCGGTCTTGCTCTGTTGTGTGAGCTTGTTTTTCCCTCTTTGGACTTAGCATTTGAGCTACCAAATTTATCATTGTAAAAACCTATTTCTCTCACAAATTTAAGTGACAAATTTTTGTTATGACTTTTAAGCTCATCAGATTTATTAAGTGACAGATCACTGCCTTTTGAAGTTTTAGAAAAAGTAGCAAAATAATTGTCTTTGCTCTTAAAACCAGAGCCCACACACACATCAGTAGCATCATTATTTAAAACAGGTAAAACAGGCAAATTAAAAGAAACAACAGAATCAATGGGTGAGTCATCATCCTCATCGGTCCAATCCTCAACTATTACTTCATCTGCACATGAGGTAGCCACATTAGAATCGTTCGCCCCGTAGGTTGATTCAGATGTCGAGTCTGAACCAGCCGTACCCTTTTCGGTTGCAGGTGACTTACGAAATTGCAAATACTTTTCCTTTTCTTCTTCTTCCTTGGTGAAAGGAAGACTAGTATAATTATCGTTATATGGAGGGGGAACCATGTTATATCCAATACCCACACCCTTATTTTCTTTCCATTTCAATTGATTTTCTATCATTGACTCAACAACATCACTATAGACATTAAACTTCCTAAAATTAAATTCAACATTTTCGATTTATTGGTTAGTTTTGCTATTTCCAACTTCGATACATCTAACTCAGTGGTTAGTTCAGCAATTTTCTATCTAGCATCTATATGGTGACAGCACTTTGTGCTAAAATCCGATTGAAGTTTAGAAAAATCTTGTTTTTGTGCCTTTATTTTGTCTTTTAAAGCCTTTTAAAGTTTCTTAAGTGTAGAATTTTCATACTTAACACCCTCCATTTCTCTAATTAGGTTGCTATTGTGAATTTTATACAGACCTACTTTATCAATGCATGATTAAGAACACAATACAGAACTTACCTTAGAGGATTTAGTGGAGGTGAAGACCATGAAAGCATGCTGAAGATCCCTAACCTACTCCTCAGCTTCGTTCTCCTCTTCTTTAACATCCACTTTAGCAAAATTTGCAACTTGATCACTTATGTTTAATGTTGCCTTCTGATCCTCCCGGGATAAGTTTTGAACCACCAAACCATGCTCACCCACACTCAAACTAGCCACATTCTCTCTTCTTCCACCATTCACATGAACCATCGCCCTCTCTCTATTCCCTTCCTTAGCCGGATTGGTACACTCACGAGCAAAATGACCTGGCTCATGACAGTTGTAGCACCTCAAAGAACTCTTGTTGAATCCCACCTTCTTGTTAGTAGGTACATTCTAGTTGTTCCTGCCTGTCCTTTTGGTGAAATTTTTGGCTCTAAAAACAGCCATGGCGGTTTGCAAGAGATGTCCATTTCCTCCACATCATCAGGATTCTTATCCAGCTCAGCAGCCACAACAGGATATACCACGTCTCAGCAAGAAAGGCATTATAGCAGTTCATAAAACCTGCCATTAAAGCGATGTTCTCTTGTGTCTCCTTAGAAATAACAGGAATCTGAATGGGAGACTGGCTGGTGGTAACCATAGGAGTTTGTGATTTCGGTACAGGAGCCGGTTGTGGAAAGAAAACAGGAGCAGCTGGCGTAGATTGTGGAGTGTTTACTCTGTAATGACTTGAACATGGAGAAGGTCTGCTGAGACTACTATGATTGAGCTGGCTGACTCTGTGACGACTTGAACAATGAGAAACTGTCTTGTGAAACTAGAGTATTATTGGACGCAATGCTATAACCAGCAGTATTGTAGGTATTCGCATGATTGATTGCATGCTGCTTGTCGTCCATATCACAAGCCTTGATAATCGCCATCACCTTAGAGAGTGTCAGTCTAGCCAGATCCTTGGTCTTCTTAATAACTGCCACATTCAGATCCCAGTTCTGTGGCAGTGAGTTAACTAGCTTGTTGTTAATCTTAGTAGAAGTGAGGCTTATATTGGCCGATCTCATCTCAGTGACCAATGAGATGAACCGGTGCAACTGCCTCTCAAGAGATTCTCCCAAGACATAGTGAAACATGTTGAATTTCTGTCTTAGGAGATCCTGCCTACTTCTCCTCACGTCTTGATTTCCCTCAAACACCTCAATAAGAGCCTCCCAAAGTGCTTTAGCAAAATCCAACTCTCTGAAACCCAAGGCAATTTCAGGTGAGAGTGCCATGGTCAAAGTGGCCAGAGCCTTCTCATCCTACTCAACTTTGTCAAAATCAGCATTTGTATACGACTCAACTGGCTTTGTCTCCAGTTCATCAGACCCTTCTCTCTGATACATAATAACCTGAGGACCTCTAACTATGCTCCTTCATAATTTCGCATCATTTGCCTTCACATATTTCTCAAACCTGAACTTCCACTCAGCAAACCCTTCCGAAGTCAGTAGACGGTGCACACGAGTGATGGTCCCCATGATGGAGTCGAGTTCTTCATGAAGAGTGGCATTGGAAGACGTGCTAACGACAGATTGATCCATAATAGCCTTAACCGAGAGCTTAGAAGAAAGACCAAAAACGTAAAAATCAACCAGAGAACTTAAAAATCCTCCTAAAAACCTTGAGAATTTCCCGAAAACCTTGAAGTTTAACCGAGAACCTTGAGATCTTCCCAAGAGCCTTGAAATTAACCCGAAAACCGAAACAGATTTACCGAGAACTAAGAATAGTTCAGGATATGGTAATCTTAGAATGTTTAACTAAATTCCGAGAATGACGGGATTCAAATTAAACACGAGATTTGCCAAAATCAATTCCAAACAAAACTCCTCACCGGCCGAAGAACACGAAGAACAGTTCTTCAAGATCCAGAAAACTTCAACCAAACACACACCCATAAATCACCTGTAGAATCCTTGATATCACCAATAACCGAGCCTAGAAAAGGTCTATAGGCTCTGATACCAATTGTAAGTCCCGAGAAAGGATCTTTCAATGTGATATCAAATAACTCAATGATTAAGCGAAAACTAATCACTAAGCCGATTCTATGAAACCAACACAAACACAAACAAACGCAAAGAATAAGCTTCAAAACACACGTATATTTATACTTCGGGTGCTTAAGCCCTTAACAAACTTACACAGGTGAAAGATTAACTAGAACGAACCCTTACAATAGTAAATACATGTCCTATATATAGACTACCAACTAGGCCCAAAACAAGCTAAAGCCCACCGAGAACAAATGATCTCAGTTTACATATGAAAGCGCAACTAAGCCCACTACTACAAAGCATAAACCACAAAATACGACCCAAGACTAGTGATCCAATATAAGGTGCAAAGGCAACAGACACAAGAGAGAATTCTAAACCTGCTTACTTACTTATACTTTGATGGAAGATCAAGGACCTTGAGGGTAATCACCAAAGATGGAGAAGAAACACACATCATCTTCAGAAATGATTTCAAAAAATTCACAAGAGAACAATTAGAGAAATAGCGCAGCTTGAATTGTATGACAATCAGCAAAGGAGCAGACCTGCTGGCCAAAAAAGAAATGATCTATCTAAGTATATGAAAGAACATGCAGAAAAGGGGTTCCCACTGTTGGATCAAAGAAAAAAGGAAAAATATACAGAGGCTGAAAGGTCACGAAGGGAGAAGAGATTGAGGTATGTTAGATGGTCAGGACTCTCACTTACTTAATCAAAGAAAAGAAAGACTCAAAGAAAACGTGGCTCAAGCTCAACTATACTAACTTTAAGTGAGATCCTGGAAATGAGAAGAGAGATGCAGCTGCCAAATTCACAAGTACAACTAGGTGGAAGGATCGTCCACTTTACTTTTAATAGGTAGAGTGAGTATGTATCTTTGAGGAACGCTAATGGGAGAACCATTGCAATTTTTGAACATGACTCTGAGTTGGAATATATACACATCCACGATCTACAAGACATTATTGACATAAATGTACCAATAGATTCCGGGGATGCTGTTGAATTGGATAGGTTTCAACGAAGAGCTGCTGATGTAAGACATGAAAATCTGATCAGAGCTCAAAAGAGAAACTGAAATGGATAACACAGATGGATGCTTTCAAGAAGATCTAATGCAATTTTGTTTATCATTTTGTGTATTTTTGTTTTGATAATTATTGTAATTTGATATTGTCTGTAATTTTGATGTGTAATGCCCAAGAGGCAGAATTTGGTTATGTAATGTAATAACTATTTCCTGAATTGATTATCTTTAGAAATTGATACATTTGTAACTTAATGCAGGTATGTTTTGGTGTATCTGAGCTTGTTCCAATCTAGGGGGAGATTGTTGAGTCGGAAATTTTCAAGGAAGATTGGAATCTTCTCAAACTCCTCAAAGAAATGGCTAAGTATGGACTTCGAGCAATCTTGGACATTCGAGCACGGACCTCGAGCATGATGTCTTATGCACATAAGACTATCTTCAGGAATTTCTTTTAAGGGTTGAAGGCTTTGAGCAAGCTACACTTCGTCAAGCAAGGATGTTCTTCATCGAGTATGGACTGCTAATCGAGCAAACAACTTGATCTATCAAGCTTAAACCAAGTCTTTTGAGCACATTGGTGGGTCAAGCATGGATACAATAAAGAAAGATATCAAATGTTCTAAGTATAGACTTCGAGCA